>NC_031953.1:7615307-7700341 GCF_000303195.2 Fusarium pseudograminearum CS3096 | reverse complement strand
TTAAGAATTATTTAATTAAATAGAAATATTATAAGGTAAAGGATTTTTAATTTACTTATTTATTTAATTTACTTACTTATTAAATATATTATTATATTATTAAATACTTTAATATAATTAATAAGTAAATTAATTAAATAAATAAGTAAATTAAAAATCCTTTATTTTATATTTTTATTATTTAATTAAATAATTCTTAATAACTTAATATATTATAGTCTTTAAATAAAATTAAAATCCTTTTTACCTTTTAAGCCCTTTAAAATAACTTTAATTTTAATTTTTAATAAAATATAAATATATATTAAGTCCCTTATAGTATTTTATATTACTATTATAATAGTATTTAATTATAATATAATATTATTTAAAAGTTATAAAAAGTATTTAATTTATTATTAATATAAATTTATAAGAATTTCTTTTATAATAATATTTTATAAAAGAAATAATTAATTCTTTATTTATTAATTATAATATATTATTTATTAATACTACTAGATAGAGGACTAAGTCTTAGAGTCGGCCTGATTCAGGTATATAATTAATTGGGACACGTATTAGTGATAGACTCCTAACTAGGTACCAGAGATATGCAGCCTGCTGATAGCTAATCTATACTAAGTATTCGGTATTTGAGCCAGCTCCACAAGTTTATCAGCAGGCTGCATTAGCGACTAACCTTAGTCTAAATGCCGGACTGGGGGCCTTTGCTGTCATTTGCCATTCATCCCTTGTCCTTGGCAATGGAATGGCCCAACTTCGACTCAACCGTCCATAATCACACATCTTGGCATAGTGACGTCTTCATGCTAGAGGGCATTGATGGACGCGCGGCATCGGTCCTATAGAGCATAGCCTCTATTTTGCATGATAACCATGACTTAGACCAACAGAATCGCAGTGGCTATAAGTTTGCTGACCAACCGCCCGCAATAGCGACGTTTCACCATGTTCACTACATCTGCTCTTACAAGTCAATCACTTTTTGTTCAGTCAATACGAACAGCAACAGCATAGCGCCATCAAAATGTATGGACGCCGCACTGCCGTCCTCGGCATCATGACGCTCGTTAACGCCATGGCCACCACGGTCCAGAATCTGTCGTTTGGAGCCGACAACTTCTACCGTAGCGAGAGCGTTCAGATCTAGCCTATCACTTTCCCTACCCAGTACCGCACCAACGTGGCGGGCAACCTCTTCTACCCACGCAACCTAAGCCGCAGTGTCGAGACTCCTGCCATCGTCGTCGGCCACCCCATGGGTGCCGTCAAGGAGCAGAGCGCCAATCTTTATGCCACCAAACTTGCCGAGCAGGGTTTCATCACTATCTCTATCGACCTCCCCCACTGGGGCGGTAGTGATGGTGAACCCCGCAACGCCGTTTCGGCCGAATACTATGCAGAGGCGTTCAGAGCCGCAGTCGACTACCTCGGCCTACAGGAATTTGTCGACCAGCGCAAGGAGCTCATCAACGCCGCCGCCGCACAGCGCTGGACCGAGTCCGAGGGCGCGGAGCCCGGGTTGATCGGTGGCACTGTGGACAGGCGCGAGGACGCTACGGATGCTATTCAGCAAGAGTTCTACGACTTTTACCGCACCACTCGCGGTGAGATCACACCCCTAGGTGCTTTACTTGACACCACGACTCACCCGACACGCTCGAGCCAAGTCAAGTTCCTTAGCTTTTACCCCTTCAACGATATCGACACTATCGCGCCTAGGCCCCTGCTTTTCGTCTCCGGTGACCAGGCCCACTCGCGTGAATTCAGTGAGGAGGCCTATAGGCTTGCTGCTGAGCCCAAGGAGCTGATCTGGGTCCCTGGTGCTGGCCACGTTGATCTCTACGATCGTGCGGAGCTCATCCCCTTTGACAGATTGACTCGCTTTTTCAAGCAAAGCCTGTAAAATGGCATCGTGAGGGTGCGCTTAGCTCATAGAGGCGTATATAATCATAGATAGCCTTATGGCTTCCAGGGTCGCCCGTTTCAATAGTTCAAAACCTTGCATTCGCATCCGATTCTTCTCCTTTTCCTACCTTAGGCATACTTTTATTAGACTTGTTATATACATACGCTATTTCTAAATTTCCAGAAGCAGGTATCTTTCTATGACTCGATATGTTTGTAGTGATTCTGCGGATATTGAGACTATCCAAGTTGGTATACCGGTAGATATGGGAGGATCCAAAACATATGTCAGTTTTGAGGAATACTGTGGTTACTTTGACTGGGCCCAACCCCATCAGTAGGACATCCGCATTAACCCTCGAAGGGATGACCAAATCACCACCCGAATACGTGAGCCTCAAGTTCTCTTGTATATCCCAGCAGGGGCTGGATACCGTCAAGCACAAGTAGGCGGAAGAAACCCAGTTATTTTAAGCGAGCTTGAGAGCCAAGCGTGGATGGCATGTTCTGCTCTGCGTTGGTTGCCCCTTATATTATTTTATATATTCCTGCACTCTTTCTTGCCCATATGTAAGTTCTAGTGTTGTAATTGTAAACTCATTGATTTGTTTACACTCTGCAGAGTATAGAAGCTCGCAGGCCTCAGCAACTTGCATTAACCCTACTGATCGGGATGAACAAATCTCCAGCCATTCGGTAGCACTTTTCGCTTCCCACACTCCAATTTGGGTGGTAAACATCATGCCGCCTGGACATGGGGCTGTCCTTCCATACTTGACAAAGCCGAACAGCCCGAGCATAGTAGCCATGACATTCCACGTTCGGCGAACTGTCTCAGAAACGATCCAAGAATGCCAGAGCAATTGAATTAATTCTTTGCCGTAGTACGTTCCGGGTTCGGAAGATGCAAATATGTCTCGCACTCCGGATGGAACTGTGGTTGCTGCTGCTGAAACCATCTCCTTAGTCCATGCTAGCAGGACGTCGTTCCGACTTTGAGCGACTGGATGTGAGCTGACTTTATCTTCAAAGAGGCCAATGAACTGGTAGATAAACAGAGCTTGAACGCGCGCGATATGGTCCATCAATTCAAGGCCGTTGCCCTGACCTCGGAGAACAAGTGGCCCAGTGGTGTCAAAGCCGTGCTCATTTAGCAATCCCTCAGAACGCTCTTCTACCAGGCGCATAACCAGCTGCTCATTGGCCGGAGTCTTGTTCAGGTAGCATGAAAGGCACATGTACGCATCTTGGATGCTTCTCGGGAACCTCAAGCTGTATAGCTGACGGTGGATAAAGGGATTGCTTCCGGTCTGCACCCACTTAGCCAGCCAGCCACGGACTTTCTTAACATAACCATCCAAGTCAAAGGAGGAGAAGGCATCCGTCTTGAGTCTCTCTGAGTAGACGGTGTCCCAAGTATGAATAGAAGTGAACCAGCTTGAGAGCTGCGCATGAGTCATTTCTTCATCCAACGAAAGGAGTGGATCCAAGCCGTGCAAAGCCGTTTCCACATTTAATCTTGGAGGCGAATATTCCTCTGATGAGGTTTCTGGGGGTGCATCGGGCATAAGGACCCAGCGGCTAGGTCTTTTCGCCGGGTACTGACAGTCCAAACCTCGGGAACGACAGCGAAGACAGGCGGGGCTCTGACGCGAGCATTTCCGCTTCGCTTTGACGCATGCAGCGCAAGCCTGCATCTGGTGTGACCGACAAATCGGCTCAGCTATTGGGAAATCAGGGATTAGAATGACCAGGAAGATGAAGTCTTTGGATAAGATTTATCAACAGGATAGAGTACGGAGTCTAACGCGGCACGAGAAATCCATAAGCTGCGGTGTCCGCCAGCGGACCCTAACCGCATCTAGTTAGCACCCACTTACCGTAACAATTTAATGCATTGATGCTTAGTAGTGTATTGCGGGTGCTAACCGTAAACGGGGGTTTCGTAATATACGTATTACATCATAATGTTTTGAATGAGGTGAAATGCACTTGTTTACTGCGCAAGGGCATGCACCGACGGGAGTTTTGTGAATCAGCTCGTGGCCTCTAAGGCCTCATGGAAGACACTGGTGATTTTGTATAAATATGGGATCCATATGCCTATCTGTCCCTCTCATAGAAATTACATCTGGACATCAACACCACTCTTCCTCTCACTAGCTTGAATTACAAAAACTCTCATAAAACGTTCGACGTTGTCTTTTGAATACCATGGATATCATTAACAGTGCTAGAGCAACTGATGTCACCAAAACGGTGCACACCGAGCCATATGATGCTATCTCCCCTGAAAACCCCAAGCTCAGCCAAGCTGGCAAGACCATCTTGATTACCGGCGGCGGTACGACAATCGGCAATGCCGTTGGGCGATCTTTCGTACGTGCCTCAGCTGAGACAGTCGTCATCGTCGGGCGACGTCCCGAGGTCCTCCAAGAGGGCGCCCGTCGCCTCGAGCAAGAGGCAAAAACCGCTGGAACGCACACAAAGATCATTCACCGCCAGCTTGACATTGGCGACTTCTCCGCTGTCGATGCATTCTGGACGCAGCTGGCTTCCGAGGGGATTTCTGTCGACGTTTTCGTGTCGAATGCCGCCGCTTTCCCTGAGTTGAAGCCTTTGTTGGAGATAGGCACCAAGGTTACGTGGTCGCAACTGAATACTAACGTCCATGCACCCATGTATCTGTTGGAGAAGTTCCATGCACAGAATACTGGAAAGCAAAGAGTAAGAAAGCCCATTGAATGATCGAAAGTATCCTTAACAACGCTAACCTTCCGCTTTAGTTCGTCGTCAACGTCTCCAGTACCATTATGCACAGTTACATGCAGCCTGCCACTACGAAGCATGCAGCATACGCTTTCCAAAAATCGTGCGGGACTATGCTCTTCCAGATGGTTGCGAAGGATACACCCGTCGATGAGATGCAGATCGCTTCCATGCACCCCGGCCTTCTCTGGCAGGAGGAGTGGGTGAAGATGGGCTTTAAAGATGATATTGGATTTGATAACAGTCAGTATTCTCAAATAATATCTTCAACGCCTTGTAAAGCTGACAATGATTGATTAAAAAGTCGCTCTTCCGGGTAATTTCGCAGTTTGGCTCGCAACCCCGAACGCCGCATTCCTTCATGTAAGTCTCCACTATACGTTCGTTCTCGCTATTGAGGACTTTTGACTCATTACGATTAATAGGGTCGGTTTGCTTGGGCATCTTGGGATGTTAATGAGCTATCGGAGGGTCCACTTCGCAAGCGCATCGATGAGGATCCTTACTATCTCAAGATGACTGTACATGGTGCCTAGATGTAAAGTCTTTATTATGCTGGAACCTATAAGGGAGGTTATGGTTAGATATAGAATTCTTAGTAGACCCTAGTTATAGACACGCTAGAATAGCTGTTGATAGGTTACATAAGAACTATACTCTATCCTTATAGTCAGTCCCATTTTCAGTAAAAGAGGAAATTCACTATTACCAATCGTTCATTTTTGTTATGGTGCATTGCAACTTCCAACGGCCCTGTCAATCTTTAAATATGTGGTCTCCAGGATTCATCAAACATCAGCTTGATAATCACGACGTTGAACAGAATGAAACAACTCAGTGATTACGGCACACTGGGTGGCCTCGCTTGTTCCACAACCGAACGCTTGGCATCATTGCGGCCACAGCAAAAAATACCAAATCAGAATGGAATGGAGATTATCTGTTAGCCTATGGCACGATATGGCACTCCGAAGTCCGGCTCCCGTGGAAGCCCAGCTACGAGTCATATTGCGTGGTGTCGATCTCATGATTGATCGAGCCACTTACGCTAGCTAAGACTTCATATAGATCTCGATGCTTGTTAGATATCTACTGGAAAGATAACTTTTGGCCCCACGAGTCAGAATTAGGAAGTGCTTGGAAAGATATGTTGATGTATAGAAAAGGTTCATTTGTTATATATTCAGGGTTCAGCACTTTCAAACACATCAACAACAAGACATCTATAACTTACGACTCGGAAGCGATCAAACTATCATGATTAGTCATATACTATATCTGATTACTCTTCTACAACGCTAGGGAATAAACTATGACTCGAATCCGGACAAAGGATGTAATAGAGATGATAATAAGCGTGACGACTCTGACTATAAAGCTGACAATAACGACGAGGACGATTACCAGACTGACGACAAACATGTTAACGAGTATGACCGAGTCGAGACTGAGGTCCATTCCAACTGAAACGATGCACACTACGATGTGAATGATGGTAGAGACAAGCCATCTATAAACTTAACATTCTGTCTCTCGTCTGGCCCTTGGTTGCACTTATCTGAGGCCATTTGTCAACTACCGATGGTATTCTGGACATACCAAGAACCTACTGGAAATATGTCTGCATCTACTATCCTTCACTTCACAGCCGTATTAGGTATTAAGGGGCCATCATTGACTTTTCATCCGGCCCATAGCTCATCACTCAAACTATCTGCCCTTATGTGGATCGGCCGACTCTTATTTCTTGAGTACGCCATGTCTGTTTCCGGCTACAACACTCTTGACCTCGCCTGGCCTTGTCGGATAGTTGATTCGTCTCAGCCCGACCGCATTCCGTCCATTTGCAGCAAATATCTTCTGCGTGGCTGCTACACACCTTTTGGAGAGTTAATCGAACTGAAAGCACTCGCAAAATCTATCGTGAAACCAGAAGGGACACCAGGTAACCTAACTTGGGCTCCTGGCGGCAGACCATTCACCATAGGCGACGACAAAATAGTATTCTTATCAATTCTGCGAGACTCGCCATAGAGCTGTAATAACAGTGCAAGATTAGTTAGACGAGATGTTATTAGGCTGTCAACCGGATATCGACGTTCATGCCATTCGAGACGATTTGACATATCGAAAAGTAGGCTGGTCATTTATCGACAAAACCGAGAACAACCTGGCAGATATTTGGTAGACTCTCCTCCATAGGCTGCAAAAGTCGCCTTTTCGTGATACGCCTTTCACAAAATCCGGACAATGGAACCCAGAGACTTGCCATAAGTACCTCATTGCTGGTGTCGAGCTCAACAAGTCTGCTTTTGCAGTATTTCACTTCAGAGCCAGTTTGCCTAGCTGAGGCACCAAGGTAACCAGTATTCGATACTTAAACTCAAAGCTGTCTATACGTAATGCCTTTATTCACTACGGGCATATAATCATTATTATCAGTTACAATAAAGCCCGAGAGTCCAACAATTATGCGTTTTACATGTCCGCTATGCTCCTATAGACCTCAGCCTTAGCCTCAGCCTCAGCCTTAGCCTTTTGAAGTATCTCGCTATTATTCGTTTAGCCTGGGAATACTTGACCGAAACGATGCGTTTAGCACACTACGACAGTAAAGAGGTCTTCTTCCTGGACCCTGATGGTAGAAAGAAATATTTGTAACTTGTCGGCTAATGATTTCATACATTGAGGGCTCGAAAGAGCGCTAATTGTACACCACATTCACCTCAACTGTTTATAAACAATGATATGCCATTCAGGTTCTCTCTGCCAAAGGACGGCGCGGATCGAGCTGGAGGTACAGTATTCTTCGCGGTATTTCAGATGAGGACTCTCTAAGTCTTTCGAATCAATGGTAGAAACGCAACCAGCTAAATCCTGCGCTGAACATAATGTTCGTTGCACTCGTTGAAATCTTACACTGCTTTTTATTAACAACAAACAAACCTGAGAATGCAGGTTATTTAGGTTTCCCCAGTCTCATTGCGTGCCAGCGCTACGCTTGATTGTCCCTGTCGGTTTTCAAACGTGGCCATTAGACACGAAAGAGCCGACGTATCACGGTTAATTCTCTCGACCTGTGCTATGTTCATTAATATTCCCAAGGTCAAGATCAAGAAACTCGGTTTCTGAGGAATGGAAAACAATCGAACAATAGACAGACAGATAATACTGGCTAGGTTGCATGGAGTACTGTGTGTATAAGTAAGGTGCAATTTGGCATCCTTTCCCATCAATTAGGTAATGCTGACTAGCACATTACTTGTAGCGCTGAATACGACGTTGATGGTATAGTATTATGATTTCGTGATTGCGGTATGACTTATTGATACTTCCGAAGAATGACTGATCAAGTGAAGGCGCCCGTTTGAAGTGTCACTTCATGGTCAACAGTAAACGTATTTGGCCGTTGAGTTTATATTATTACAGAAAGGTGTCAATGCAGCTGGGAGCTAACATCATACTTGATGAGGGAAAAGAGCTGTAGCATATTGACATTTAGATACTAACTAGCGTGTATAAATAAAAAGTATGTGATTCCATGAAAGCAATAATAAAGACTTAAAAGAGAGTAAAAAGAAAAGCAGCTAGAAAAACAAAAATACTAGTAGACTTCTTACTAGAACTGCTAATAATAACAGGTACATCAGTAGGCTTACCACTAAGTGCAGGCTTACTGTAAGAGTCACTGCCCTCAGCTGATCCAGTAGGCTTGCTTCCAGGTGCAGGCTCAGCGTAGCTATTACCTCCGCTAGACTCATAGGGACCATTGGGCTTGGAGTTAGATTCGCCACCATAGGGTTCTGTGCAGTCATCTCCAGTGCATCCGGGGATGTCGCCATTTGATCCCTTGTCGTTCAAACCCTTGCTCTGATCATCGTATCTGGAGCCACCATTGGGACCACCATTGGAGCCACCATTGGAACCACCAGTGGAACTGCCGTTGGAACCACTGCCGGAACCTCCGTGGTGCATACCAGGGTGGGAGCTGCCACTGTGATCACTGCTACCACCTCCGTTCTGATCTTTGTTCTTGGTGGGGTAGACAGGTGGACACTTGAGTCCCTCACAGGCAGGCATCTCCTCAGACTTGCAGTTCTCAGGCGTACCATAAGAATTCTCCCAAGGCTTGTAAATGATCTCTCCACCGGAGCATTCCTCGCAGTCTGCTGGGACATAGAAGTCCTTGTGATTCCACCAATCGCGACACTCCTGAGACTTATACACAGTCTTTCCAGAGCAGCTGCCTCCGAAGCAGAGGTAGGGAACATACTGGAAGCCTCCCTGGCAGTCACAAGCCTCAGGGATGTAAACCCACTGACCATTGCAGGTGCCGCAGTTGGCCTCAACAAAGATATATACTACCCACTCTGTAGCGGTGGTGACAGGTCCAACGACGGTAGTGGCGAAGGTAGTAACGAAGGTTGACTGATCAGCGACAGTTCTAGTGACTTCGTTGGTGACAACATTAGTTTGACCACCAGCAGAAACATAAACCGTGAGAAGGCGATCGGAAGGAATGGTCTGGCGACGGTGCATCCTACGACGCGGAGAGTCACCACCGCAGAATTGAGAGACATCGCCGGGGCACTCGATATCACATGAATCAAGCCCAACGCGGGCAGTTTCCTCGCCATCAATCTCGTCACCACAGTAGCAGTCACTGGAAATATCAGCAATTGCAGACAATATCGAGGGAGGACTATATGACTTACGTATCATAGACACCAAAGTAGGCTCGACCTTGGCAAACGGTAGAGCACTGATCCAGATCCATGGAGGTATCCGATTCAGCAAGTTCAAAAGTCGGGAAGCCATCGTTAGATCCTACACAGCCAAAGAGGGTGAAAGCATCAATGAAGTCAGGGAAACCAGCGGGAGAGGTAGCAGTTGGAGCAGAAGATTGATCCTCAGTGCCAGTTACGGTTCCAGTGGGGAAGATGGTCTCGCCGTTGGAGTTTGTGGTGAAGCCGGCAGAGTTAGTGTTGGTCGGGAAAATAGTCTCACCGTTGGAATTAGTGGTGAATCCAGCAGAGTTGGTGCTAGGAGGAAAAATAGTCTCTCCGTCCGAGTTCGTGGTGAAGCCAGCCGAGTCAGTTCCAGTAGGGAAAACAGTCTCGCCATTCGAGTTCGTGGTGAAACCAGCCGAGTCAGTTCCAGTAGGGAAAACAGTCTCTCCATCAGAATTGGTAGTAAATCCTTGAGAGTTAGTGTTTGTACCACCTGGCGTTTCAGTACCTGTTGGGTTGGGCGCAATGGGTGTGGTCTCTGCATCGTCGCTAGCTTGTTCAAAAGAGAGATGAGAAACGACAACCTCGACAGCATCAGGGCCACAAGTCAGGACGTATTGGAGATCAGGACGACCTTCGGCGTTGAGCCTGACAGGGTTGCTTCTCTGTCCGACCTCTGATCCGCCTGTGTCGCTCATTACTTCATTGTAAATGGTTTGGCCATCCAACTGAACTTCTAGGCTGCACCCTTCGAGCACTTGACGCTTAAGACCTGCGGGAGGAGGCCTGACGAGGATACTGAAGACGACAAAGATACGAAGGTTTGCAAAGCTAGCAAGGAAGGGCACAAGTCTGAACGTGGCGACTCCATTTCGGATAAAGAGAGAGCTAAAGTCTGTCAGTGCGTCTCAGTATGTCGTTGCTAAGATATACTTACACTGCCGCTGAACCATCAAGTGCGGTAGTGTAACTAGCACCTGCACCAAGCTGGGCTGTTCCAAGAGAGATAGGCGCAGTAGACGGAGTAGAGCTACCAGTCGTAGTAGCACTCGTGTCAATTGAAGTAGGGACAGAGGAAGAAGTCGTAGTGGTAGGTATACTGGTGTTTGTAAATCTCTTGAAATTCTGGTTGAACTGCCCGAATGCACTCGAGGCACATGCCGCCAGAAGGAATGAGGACAAACGCATGTTGAGTGAGTGGCTGCCAAATAATGGCCTGCAGTTGGAAATGAATGACAGTGATGATTTTGAATGGAAAACAGTAAGGGAGTTGAACATTTATGTGCATCGGGTAGTGAAATGCGCTCAGTGGGTGGCTTGAACTATGTCAAGGTATCAAATCTCCCTTCATTTCTAAGTGAACGCCTAAGACATCTGTCAAGGTATTACATCTGAGACAACTGTAGTCCAGTCAGCCTGACCTCTATGCTATTGTAGTAGCATAGAATGACAACAAAAAAAGGAATAGTTATGCGAGTGGAAAGACTACTCAGCCACATAATTTGAATGTGCTCAGTAGTAAAACATAAAGCATACATTGCATTGTTGGCCTTGCGCCATGATACCAAGATAACAATATGTCTATACATTCCCAACGCTACGTCTGCAACATGTTGAAGGGAGATAGTGTATACGTGTTCACCACGCTCCAATCAGCATCTTCTGTTGTCCAAATTTCCCGGTGCGAGAAATGCTACCACAATCCGTCGGGAGATAAGGTGGAGTGAGGTCTAGCCACTCATTCCTTAATGTTTGACTTCCAACGCTATGGGCGCTCGGCAAAGGGAGAACAAAGGCCTTGCAGGAAAAAGATATTTCAATCGTCGATGCATCCAGGATATGTCAAGAGTTCGTCTATTTTCATTCGTTCAAGCGAGCAAGATCTCATATTAGAACATTCAAGTGAATTATACAGGCTCAGCTCTAAGATCTGTCTGCTGGATTCCGTCTACTGGGTTCTGTCGGCTGATTTAAGCGCTCAGCCACCACCCTCAACTGTAAATCACACATCACAGACTGAGCTCATGCAGAGGTATAACTTTTTAGAAAGAGGTCCAAACTACAGTTGACACATTTTCAAGACAGACACAAAAGCTAGAAAACAAGCATTTGAGCTCACCAGCTCAATGTCTTCCCCCCCCCTTGATTGAGACGCCACAAGCTATGTGCCATGGTCTTGGGACAGATGTCTCATAGCTCATATAATATACACTGGAATTCGGCTCCCATAAGCGTCGCTCTTAGTGATTTGCAAATCCATCTTGTGGAAATCGTGCAGTTGTAACCAACAGAGCATACGAAATACAAGTGTGCACCAGACTTCAGAGATTTCGCTCTGATCATATGTCTTGGTATGCTTGGAGTTGCCATCATTCGAAGTGTTATCTGAAGCAAAGGAGTCTTTCCTGACTCTCATATGCTTGCTCAAAAGGCCATGTTGACCCACAGTCCGGACAACACCACTCCGGACACGGTCAAAATACATCTGCATCAGTAAACCTTCCCTCTCGTCCACCGATGCCGAATCGATATCATGGATAGTAATTGGCTCATCACTCGAGGCACCATCGACCGCCTCATTGTTGACTTTGTCCCGGGGTTCATTCTTCTCGTGCAGGATACTCATTATCTCTTGAATGTGGACCCGAACGACCTTTTTCATCATGGATAAACTCTGTTTCTTCATCTTTCCAAAGTACTCGTCACACAGCTCAATCCCGGTACGAAGATGGTTGAGGCCGTTGACCAAAGTCGCCCCGTTGATGTCTTCGCCAAACACATCAAGCGTAGATCCCTCGCTCCGCAAGAGTGGAAACTTCTTGTCCTTTTCTGCCCATTCCAGTATTCGATTTATTTGGTCGGTCTTGGTCAGAGATTGTCCATATAGACGCCGCAAGGAACCAATGTATTCAGCCAATAGAGTAGGCAGGGAGAAAGTGCTTGGATCCCAGTAGAATACCGTTGGGTTTGGAAGCATGCGGAATACTGTGTCCTTGACGTGTAGCATTTCACCAACCATGCCAAGCATCTCGAATGGGACTGTTTGGTCAGTATTCATTCATTTTCTTTACTCGAGATCGACTTACCCGCAAAGAGGTGGCTGTGACGAGCTTGATCAGTGTTTTTGCGAAAGTAGTTGACTGTGTTGATATCACAACCAAAAACAACCAATGTCTTGGCTATCTCAGCGAGGCTCCCCAATTGAAGACTTTCGACACCCTTGGCTTCATCCGCATACACCTTGCGCTCCTTGGAGAATATTGTTGAAGCCATGCCAAAACACAGCTGCTTGACGTGGTAACTGGGAATAATGCGATTCTTCTCAAACCATGTTGGCCCTTGTTTCTGGAAATTAAAGCATATACCAAGGCCGTCTGTGTATGAGCCATAAAGTACAAAGCCGTTGCCCTGGGCGCGGTACTGGTCATTGTTCAGGTCGAACTGTCTCCAATGAATACCGAGCATGGCAGCAATCTCCACAATGTGAGATATTGTGGTGGTGGCATAAGGCTTTGCAAAGTCTTTTGGCATGCTATCCCATGTACGCCTTTTTCTCTGCATACAGACAAGCAGTGAGTGGTGGGCACCAGGCTCCTGTAAAGGTACTGGGCTATCCAGTGGTGGGCGAGGACCAGTTGCCTTGCGCCACTCCACCGATTTCTTGCCCTGCCATTCGCGGGATTCCTTTTCCATTCGAACGATCGCCATGAGAAGGGCGCACCAAGTGGCTTTCTCGTTATCAGCTGTATGGACAACTTGCTGTGTGCTTTTTTTGTAATTGTCATCATATTCCTTGACAGTATTGGTGTATTTGAAGTTTGCGTTGCTGCCATCTAGTCGAATTATTTTTCTGCTTTCATCCTTTGCTAGTGCATCGTCGCCCAGAGGGCCTCTGGTGTTACTCGGCCTGGCGACGAAGATGACTGGGGTTTCAAATTGGACCTCGAAGCGAAATTCAGACCAGATCATTTGTCGCCGAGCAAATTGGGACCACTTCCCTATGACAGCTTCACCGCAAGACGAGAAGCCGGTAGCGGTAGCAAGATATTGCTGTAGAGCTTGGAGGATGGCGATGACAAAGGCCAGGACGGAGATCACGAGAGCAACAACTGCGATGATGAGTTCAGTGTTGTCATCGCCGCCTCCGCCGCCAGAGCCTGCGTCTGGGACAGCTGTTGAAGACATGATGAGAATGGTCGATTTTAGGATGAGACTTCTGAATTCCGGTATCCCAGCGGTGTCAAATATCCGAGGCCTTGAGGCGCTGCTCGGATCGATCAACGAATACGCACGTAGACACACCGATAGATGGGGATTGAGGCTGGCTGAGATTTGCTGACAGTTGAAATGGCAAGCCCGTGTGTCAGCCCGTGTGTCAGCCCTGCCCCTTGGATATTACTATGTACGTTGCATTGCAGGGCTGGTCCAGTGCGCATGGTATCAGTACAGGCTAGCTCATCCAATTGTAGTTGTGTATTCGACGGTGAGAATGAAATACGTTGTTCCACCTTGGCTAAAGTGCAGGGATAGTGGTGGAGATTTGAAACGACATAGCCAAAGAAAATCAAGTGACGCGACAGTCATGCCGCTAGCAATGTATTGTTGGTCTGTGTGTTCAACTGTTCATTGCCTAATGCGCAAAATTCCCCACCTCCTTGATGAGTCTTGGACAAACCATCGCCTACCTGTCCCCCGCCAACGCCACATTCTGCGAGCTTTTGGCGCCTGTGATGGCCTCAAAATACTTGGACCCCATATCCTCCACTGTCGTGCCGCCGATTGCCTTACCTACAATGTGCCCAACAAGCTCAGCATGTGTGACGATTCCGAGTCGAATTGCATCGTGCATCAAGTCAAATAAATTATGCTGGGAAACCCCACGACGGATGCGTTCTGTGGCTGTATGAGTGATGGCATCTCTTGTTTGTGTGACTCGACTTACTTTTCATGGCAAAGTCTCTACCCTTCCGGATCTTAATGTTATACTTCTTCAGTTCTGTCTTGCTGTACCGTGTCTTGACTCCGATTTCATGCCCGAGGCTAGTTATGGTGTAGTCGAGACCACCTCTGATGCTCTGAAACTTAAAGTATCTTTCAAGAATTGGTTCTTTATATTGATTGCAATATTAGTATGTGACTCAGCTTTGGGTTCTCTGTTATCCATACCTCGACCCTTTTCTCTTGCGGTGACTATCTCATCATTGTTCGTAACTTCAAGGCCTAGCTCTGTAGCCATAACGTTGGTTTGTCGGAGAATCTCGCGGATAAAAACATCATCCTCTGTTTTTTGTAAGTTCTATATAGCTCGAGCGGCGTTGTACTTACTGTATACGATGATTCCCTTCTCAAATCGTGATTCTCCTGAGTAACAGATAAGGAAGAATACATCAACAAAACCTATGAGCCGAATCTTGCCGTCCCATCGTGCGCCATCCACGAGAATGTCCCATGGATGAATGTCACTGATACCAAATGAGGTTATGCAACAAAACAGGAGGATTTTCACATACTAGTCACATTCGAGAGTTTTGAGGTTGACGGATCTCTCAAAGGTATCTAAGACACGATGGTATGATGCCATTGTAATAAGGATTGTATAGTGAAAGAAGATAGACAAGACCGAGCAATCGATGTTTTGAGCTATGCACTTCCATAACTCAGTTGCGGGAAACACGTACTACCAGTTTGAGTATTATTGCATCAGGCTCGTCTGTACTCAATTCGTGGAAGATTCGCTCTCGGACCTCTTTTCTGCGGAACAGCTAGCGGCTCGATCAGCAAATGTTACCCTATATCCAATCAAGGACAACTCGGATAGAGACAAGGTTGCTCAGCTCCTGCGGGAAGTCCCCAGTGATGTCCATTATTACTCTTCATTGGTGTTCCACTCACCACTCTTAGTTCAGCTCTGCCACATATGTAGATCATTTCCTGTGAAGGGATGACAACACATCATCTTCATGTGCATTCCGTGTCGACAACGACAGAGACATGCATGTCAGCAAATATATTGATGCCACTACGTATGCATTGTGCGAGAACAGATTCGGTGACATCAAAGCCAATCACGACCTCATACAATCAACTACGCTGCATGTAGAGAGGAAACACTTGTTCGTGGTTCTTTTCAGTAGTACCCATCACGGGTCAGTAGTTTTTCCCTGCAGCCACTTCTTGTTAGAAAAGTTCATTTTCTGATTCTGCTTGTATCGCGAAATATCACAATACTTCCATACGAACATACTGCTGAACAACGCTTGAATCAACCTGACCAACATGGATAACATTACTGAAAAGATCGCAAGGGTAACCGACCTGAGCACATACACTGACATCACACCGGAGTATCTCAAGAAGATGTTTGATGAGATTGGTGGCAGTCCTGAGAAGCTCCGCACGGTCTTGAATTTGTGGTTCATCCCGGACTTTAAGCCAATCTTTATCGAGCCACAGAACAATGTTTCCAGCGGGCTTCACGACCTCAGCTTCGTTGATTGTCCAGAAGTAGACCAGGCACCATGGCCACTACGTCTGATAGACTTGGAAACAGGAAACATGGTCGATGTCTGGAACACTAGCCCTTTGGATGCCTATTGCATGTTATCGCATCGATGGAAGGGTGATGAGATCACCTTGGCTCACATCAAACGAGCAAGAAAGATGAATCTTGAACGCATAAGAAACGGCTGTCGGGATGCTGCGGACAGCGACATCAGCATTGTCCTCGAACAGTCCAAGCTTGACATCCTTGAGCAAGAAACGACAATTTTGTCTCTACTGGGCGATAATCCCGGAGGTCAGACTATCAGTGACTTGCTTAGTATGGTGATTAATGCTGGCGACGCTAAAGCGCAGTTCAACTCGGCCCGACAGAATCTAGACAGAAAGAAATCAACTGTCGAGCGCTGTAGGATGGAAAAGGACATGTTCGATCATCTTGCCAAGCGCATCCAGCAGAATATCGGCGACGGTGTGGAAGAGGTCAACGAATCTAGCCTTGCCTGGTCTCCAGTCATTGAAGAAGCGGAACATGAGTACGCAGATGCACAACACAAATTCGACGCTGCATTCAAGAACCACAGCAAAACAAACAACGAAACAGTGTACTTGCGTGGCGATCGTCGACTCAGCGATGCTACCGAAGAGATGATACACCTCATTCAGCTATGGAAGTCAGCTGTGAAACTCGACAAATCAATTAATGAGGCTCGTGAAATCTTCGGTACAAAGCTGTACCCCAAGAGAGGGGCTTCTTACATCTGGTCCGACACTTGCTGTATTGACAAATTCAACTACGGGGAGTTGTCTCAGTCACTCTCACTCATGGGCGATTGGTACGCGAATGCAGAGTTTTGCATTGTGCATCTTGATACGGACTCACGAGTTGATGATGCAATCCGTGATTGGAAACTTTTCAAAGGCGAAGTGGACGTGGAACAACGAGGCATTGCCAGCTTCCGGGCTATCCAAGACAATAGCCCTGAGTGGGCGAGCCGTGCATGGACACTGCAAGAGCTAGTCATGAGCAAGATGGCCTTCTTTACCAATTGTGAGTGGAAGTCGTTAAGTCGACCAGTGGAGAGCCTCGGATACGTATACCCACTGATTCCCTTCATCGACATCTATACTGCTGGTGACATAGCCAACACGTTCTCTGAATGCTCGACTGCTGAGGTTAGGGCAAACCTGAAAAAGGCCATCGTGGACTCTGACGCCCTTGAATCACTTCTCGACAAGAGTCCTGTTATCGTTGCCGACGACTGCCAGGATCAGAATGCTTCGGCAAATGTTGAAGGAGCATTGCGTCTCGTATTCATTCTCCAAGCTCTCGGCTTTGTGTTTCCCACCGAGATGACAACCGAAACAGCTATCCCTGAGATGAGTCGCTCCGTTTATCTTGCAGCTTGGAATCTTGTGAAGAATGGACACGATGAATCGAACACACGTGGAAGAGAGGTTTTGCGAGAGCTAAAGGTCCACATAGACCCTGATATTCAATCATTAGCCCTGACTGAAGAGGTGGAAGCCCAACAAATCTTGAATCTTCTGCTGTTTTGGCTTGTTGAAGCAACAAAAGATCTTGTTGTCTCTGATCGAAAGTCGATCGCAAAGTTCAGCCAAGTGCAACAGCTTGAGTCTTGGGAGCAAGGAATCGCCCGTAGTGGGTTCTCAGCTGCGCAAGTACTGCAACTGTCCTGTCAACGAAAAGCAACAGTATCTGTTGATCACGTCTATTCTCTCATGGGAATACTTGGAGTCCGTTTCCAATCATTTCACGCCGAAGGCTATGCCAAAGCCTTGTCACGACTTCTAGATGAGGTTGTGGTCAGTCATAATGACGTCTCTGTCTTCAACTGGTCGGGTGTTGGCATGGGAAGTCCCGTTCGGGGCCGTTCGATGTATCCTGCTTTCCACGAGGCGTATGGAAACGAGAAGGACCACGCTCAACGCTACAACATGATGATCTCGTCAGATGTACAGACGAAACGCAAAGAAGTCATGACAGCCTATAACGGTGTTATAAATTTACTTCGAGATACCATAGACTTCATAAAGTCCAAAGGTCGCGAAGGCCTTCCATTGGAATGGATACAGGAAATATGCGCATTCATTCGCAATTCTACCTTTGAGGTACTTCGGCCGGAGTTGAACAACGTTGGTAAGATCCTCCATTATATCCAGGTGTACTGTACCAGGTCAGCTACAGTACAGGGAACACTGGAAATGGAAGGGTCCATCAAGCCAAGCCCTCCACTAGCTTCCGATCAGAAAGGTACTTTTGGGCGCAGTTTCATGAAACCATCGCTTCCGACAATGAAGCTTGAGCCTAGTCTCAAAACCCCAAAACTACCTAGCTTTGGGTTCGGCGGTATCAGTAAGCCCTCGTTCACGAGACATCATTCGGAACCGGTGGAGAAGGATGTTCGCCAAGACATCGCGTCCCCGGAGACACAGAAGCCTACCACCGCTGAAGGTCCTGAATGGCTGTCGATGGATACTCAAGTGAAGGGGTACCTAAAGAGTCTTTCATCCCCAGTTAGAGACACCGGAACGCAGTGCTGTCTACCGAACCAAATCCAGGAGCTCGATTTCAAGGCCATTGAGCCAGAGGGTGTAATAGAAAGTCAGGGTACAAGAGCCAACGGTCTTCATGTTGACGACGATCTGAGTTGTCCCAACCCTATCATTATCAATAGCTCTGGGATTGAAGGTATCTTCGACATACAACGCATTGTAGTCACCATGATTGACAGGGAAAAGCTGTCGAGACAGGTGGCGCGAGCAACTAGCCCGAAGCAGAAAGTCTCAGGATGGTGCATCATCAGTACGGGATTCGCTAGCGTAGTTGTCAACTTCGCTTGCCATCAACACATTCTCAAGAAACAGCTTGACATTGAGGAAGCGGTCCAAGATAAGGTAATCAAGGAAGATCGAGCCAGTAAGCTTCATAGCAATTTGGAGATCAACGTGGCAGCAAAGTCGAAAGCGAAGAATGGTTCTTCAACACAAGATGATCGGCCTATTGAGACACCCAAAGAGAACGAAAAGGACGTCGCCACCAGTTGGAAGGCTACTGAGGAGGAGCAAGCCATTGTACGCATCATCGATTTCATTCAGGAACCCAAACTCCAGCTTGTTGCCGGTGAATGGGTCCTTGCACGCTTCTCTGGCGCGCAAGGGGCCAAATGGTTTTTGTGCCACCTCGAACTTGGCTCAACCCATTCATTCTATGGCCATCGTATCGCAGCGAGCGAAATTGACTTTACCAACTCGGCCATTGAACCTGGACTTATGAATGCCTGGAAGACCTACATGAGTCGAAAGAAAAGAAAGATGTGCAACGTCTTGGACAAGTATCTGAGCAGTTTGGCAAGTGCCACCAAAGGTCAAGAAAGGCTGAACAAGAGTTCGAAAATTGCGAATGAGAACTATGCAAGACTTTGGGATGTGGGAAATCAAGGTCTCGACAGGGTTATGAGTATGGGATCTGTTTCCACAACTCCCTCTTCAAAGCTGCCGCTTCACGAAAACGGCACCAAGGATACCCACGTCGAGGAGGGTCTGGATTCCGAAGACGAGAAGGAAAATGGAACAGGGCTGTTTGAGGATCTTTTCGATCAGGGCAAAGAAGCAGCCACTGCTTTGGGTGAGTACACCGTTCTCGCCGCATATGAGAGGATTTGTGAGATGCAGGCCAAACATCTGGATAAGCACCTGTCGACATCAGTTTTGAAACGGACTCCCAAGAGTCTTCAGACAGCGGTTGAAAGTGTCGATGAGAACAAGGGTTTCCTTCCAGCCATGTTCCACTCCTCTAGACGGGTGCACATGTTTTAATATAGTCCCGAAGGGCATGGATGAACATTACTGGACTTTTCATTTGGGGTTGACTAGTTGCACAACAGCCCAACTTTATTTAGCAACACAGAAGTGGGTAGTTCTATCAAGATGAAAAAGACTTCGATTGCCTCGTAGATATGCATCCTTCACCAGTAACCCTTGCTGTACATATGGTTTCCAACCCTTCACTAAATCATACTAATATTTAGAATCAACGCTGTAGTCCGCTGCCAGTGTAGTCGTTTCAATCCTTCTCTTTCATATGAGAGTTCTCTTGCTCCAACGCCTCGTCGTTGTCTGCTGCAAACTTGCTTCTGTGCCTCAATCTCTGTCCGTATCCTATAAACAGGAATGGTGTGAAGGCAAACAAACTAGCAACTGCGGCCAAGATACTTGTTGCTACATTGCTTCCCAGCCCTGTATACATTTGGTGTGTGAAAAGTGGAAATACTGCGGCTGCCAAAGTACGCGTAGTGCTTATGGCACTAACAGCGCTGGCAGCATGTTTACCATAACTGTCAGTGGCGTACCCGAAAAGCACATAGCTGAAGTCATTCGCACTGAACCCAATTATCACGAGTCCAATCATGCTAACAGGCCAAGGGACGTTTGTCACCCGCGGTGGAATAGTCCAGGCGAAGAGCCACAAGGCGACGGCAAGGGCTGGAGCAGAGATGGCAAACGAGGTGATTTTGGTCTCGGGTAGGATGCGTCGATTTGTTTTGCGATATTTCTTGTAAAGGTAAGCATCGTAGAAGCGCGGCAGAATATTGAGTATTTCGCCGATTGCGATAGCAATAAAAGCCAAACTGGAGTTGTCTTCCGAAAAGTTGAAAGGTGGCGCCGTGTAGACGATCGTTAGTGATTCTGTCAGGCCATAGATAAGACCGAATGCAATAGCGCAAAGCATGGCGCAGAAGAATACCAAAGGATCTGTAACTAAGAACTTCAAGGGTCGGAAGAGGGTGTTTTGCACAAAGTTAGATGCTGTAAGTTTTCCTCCCTCAGCATGGTCCGGCTTTATATCTTGTATGCCAGTCTCTTCACGTATTTGTTTGACAATCTTGTCCAGTAGCTGTTCTGCGTTTGACTCTCTAGTAAAGATGCATGCAACAGCAGTGGCACCCATGACAATTGTAGAGATGTAGTATACCCAGCGCCTGGCTCATTGTCAGCTCAGTTAGTATCTTGTCATCTCCAGGACCTACCAGCCAATGCTTGAAGTAATGTATGTTGAGTAGATAGGACCCAGTACTAGCCCGAGCATACCAAGAATGGTGTATATGTAAACGACCCAGATCCTGTGTTCAGCATTGTACATGTCATCAAAGTTGCCAAAGGCGACTGTAGCAGGAATTGCTGCTGCTACCCCTTGGAGGAATCGACCAAAATAGACAGCAATAACTGAAGGTACCGCGGCTACAATTGCCGAGGAAATGCAGAAGATGGTTGCCGCAAGTATGTATATGGTCCGTCGTCCAAATACTTCTGAGATGGGTGAACAGAATATACCAGCTATGGTTTGGCCCATCAGATATCTGTTTCGAGATGAGTATGACGGTTGACGTTGTGATATATTACGAAGCTTACATAGAAACAAAAGCAAAATAGGCCAGCGTTCTGCTCATTCCATATTCGTCTCGTGCCGAGTTTGCAGTAGCCGTCTGTGACGTGATGAGTAAGTGAGTATATGTAACAGCAAATGAACTGACCCCAGAGGAGCTTATTGCCGTCATGTACATCTCTAGCCAACATATAAGAGCAGCGGTGTATGTCTTAGTTCCGGACTTCCAGTTTCGAGGGTGTTGCTCGGCATCTTCGTCCCAACAAATGCGATTGTCGCTGTCGACATGGACTCCTTTTCCTTTCGCAGCCTTTTCAAGTGGGCCACTGGATGCCATTGTGATTTCTAGAGACGCTGGAAAGCTTGATACTGGAAAGATAGATGATCGGGTTGGTAGGGTACCGAATACAAGACGCTGCGCTGCGTAAGTCGTTTCTATCGTCGCAAATAGAAGCGACGAAATCGTAGTTGACAGATGTCCCTGGAACGGAGCACCAAGGGACTGTCTAGGTAGTAGACACACCAGATGAACTACATCGAGTCATCGATCCAATGCGTCGTTGCAATCATAGCCTCAAAACTACAACCAGATTGGAAATCGATGACACCAGCTAATCGCAACCCGTCCCTCCATTCCTATTTCAAATACAATACGAGGGGTGACGTTCAAGACTTTCCTCATTGAAAGCGGTTAGCCGACGCAACACTCTGATATCATTCGAAGGTGTGGGAGTCAAGCTGCCGTGGCGTTAAATAGATTACCCTTGCGATGTCAAAATCCGATATAGTATTTGAGTAGATCAATGACGCAGCGCTAACTATGTAATCATCACTATTGTTTATGCGGGAGGTTAACGGTACGCATGGGTAAAGTCTCATTTGACAATCATAGCAAGGTACTGCTAGTGACTCGTCTCTTTCATTTCCACTTCAAACTATCTGATACTGAATGGGCTTGAAGCTGCCGCCGTTTGATTTGCCGGCGGAACAGGCAGTGATCGCAACAATAAGGTCCATCTCTGCGATAAAGTCGACATGATCGCCAGCCTTGCTGACGGGTGGGTCTACTGTGAATTTTCCTGTCTTGCCATCCACAGGCACATTCATAAAACAATTGAAGGCGCAAGGGATACGATCCGGTGCGATGTCGTGTTTCCCTAGCGCTAGCGAAAGATTGCCGAAACATCCGTGGTGTGGCTCCTTGTGCCCATATATGATGCGAAAGGTATCTTTGGAACAAGGCGTAAGCAGGAAGTCATGGCGTCCACAAGTATCGTCGACAATTCTGAGCATGACATTGCTGCGGTTGGAATACAACGGATGGCCTGTTGTCAGATATATCGTGTCTGCATAGTCAAAGGTGCGCCCATTGGAAATGACTTCGTCTTTGTCATGCCGATTAAATGCCACAAGGTCGGAGACTTGACCACCCTTTGGATCTGTCACTATCAAACGTTGCCCTTTGTTGATGAGGAACGACACTCCTGTGCGAGGAGCAAGTTCGATAATTCCTCCAGGCAGTTGTCTAGTCTCTTCCATTTTTGTCGAGTAAGTACGGTGAGCTGTGCCTTTTGTGTGCCGATTATATCAGATGTACGTATATACATCAGAATCGATCTGGGTACATGAAAGTTTTGAGATAGGATAGCTTTACGTACTAAGACAGTATTCGGATTGATATACGTCAAAAATGGCAACGACATTCCAATGTCGATGGATGATGCGAGGATACAGGGTCATGACCTCATCCAACTTTCCCCAGGGTTTGTCTCGAAGACCCACATACCAGAGGACATCTCACACTAGGATCGAACGTTGAAAGATCGATCTGTGTTGCGGGAAGACTAGAGTAGCAAGTCCAGCCACAAAATATAGCTCAAGATACAAATCTAGGGTAGTCGGAGGCATCCATATGCACGGGCGAACCGCAATGAAGTGATCCACATCGGAGCATAAATTCCGGGAGGGATGAGTGCATCATCGCTTTCTGCATGCCTGTTGATAGGGTTTCCATCTTCAATTACACTTTTTTGAGCATCATGACTCCGATGCCCTCACACATGAGCTTTCTGCATGCATCGTTTTGATTAGAGTCAATGAATAAGCATTGGATTGAAAGCAATGTGGTATAGCGCTTGAGAATATCACAGCACAACTATCTGCCAACCATTTCGTTTCTTAGCCTAGCATCACATCTCAATCCCATAAGCTCCGCCGATGTATGTCAATGACACGTTCAGCTTATGCTCCGGCTGCTGAGAAGTACTAAAGTAGTTTTTTAAGTTCGTTACATTACGGTACCGGATATAAGTTCAACTCAAGCTACCTGTAAGTTGTAGATATTGTCTTTGCGTTTCGTGTCTCATCATTCTCCATCCACCAGCATCATGCAGCTCGCAATCAATGCCCTCCTCTGCCTCGTTGCCTTTTCGGTGCTTTCTAATATAATACAATTTCGAAGAACTGTCAACCAGCTCGTCAGAAAGTTGAGAATCGTCACGCGTAGCTTCAGACACGAGACAATACCATCAAACTCGAATGAGGCCGCCCTTCAATCTGCACTCCTACCAGCTTTACATGGAGAGCTGTTGACAAGGTTTGTTTACAACCCGGTCAGTCGGGTTTGCGGTGCTGACCTGTCAACAGAGATGACGTTGAAGGTCAATTCGACGATAATTCTTGGCAGGGCCTCGCGTACCATGATTTCAGAAGCACGATTTTAGCCAAGGGTAGAGCCATGAAAACCTTTCCCTGTGTGTATGCAACCATGGGGTATCGATCAGGCGATCATCGGTTTGTGTTCCTCGAGTCAGACGATCCATCCGAACCTCGTAATGTACGCAAGGTAGCGACAGCTCTAGCCGAGTACCTCCGTATCTCCACATCTCTAGGCCCAAATACATCCCTCGTTATCATCGGCGCTCCCTCTGAGAAAGAGCGTACTGTCGAAGAATATAATCGCACCTTCTGGGACATGCTTAGAGGCCTTCGTATTTGCGATCCAAAAGCTTGGCCAAAGGACATCCCAGAAGACACAGAGGATGCAAAATGGACTTTCTGCTTCAGTGGACAGCCGGTGTTCCCAGTCATGATGACGCCAGCCCATCAAGAACGATGGAGTAGGCACATGAGCGTGCCATTAGTCGCCCTGCAGCCGAAATGGGTTCTAGATAACCTACTGCAAACTCCCGAGAAGCGAAAGTCCGCACAAAGCAAAGTTCGAGGCCTGTTGCAGAAGTACGATACAATAGGTATTAGCCCAGACCTGACCGACTACGGTGCGACTGGTACTAGCGAGGTTCGTCAGCTATGTCTGCAGGATAAGAATGAGTCTGTTCAATGTCCATACCGCAACTTTGATAGCTGAGTGAATTAGTTGCGATAATTGATAAGAACCTGTAATTTATACTTTTACAGTTTACGAGAAATGAGATTTAGAGTTAACTTACTATGGAATTCCACGACCCTGTCGAAGACAGACTCGACGGTGAAGGGTCGCCGCCCTTTCCCTTTGACTGGCCAACTGGTAAGCGAATCGTAGCGGGATTAAACCCAGTTGGTTCCGAAGGGGGCAGAAGGCCAAGTCGGGGAATCGTGCTTTGAGTGCTGCCATGATGTTAAGTTTGAGGGTGAAGTCAGCCGAACTGTCTCGAATTGCGATTATGTCTGCGACGTTAGTCAAATGCTCGAGTCTACTGTGAAGCATTTTCTTGTGGAGGTCGGGTGCTGGTAACATAGTTATATATTTCTAAATCGTTTTACTCTGGGAGAGCCGCTCCCAAGATTCGAATACAGTCTATCCTTTCTGCGTTGTTGGCAATGAATGCCTCATGTCTCTTTGATCTGTAATGCAGGGTTGCCATCAAAACTCGCGGCGATATTTCCATCGCAATATCGTTCAGAGTCGCCGGTCGCTCGCGAGTTAGGTCGGTACAAACGGAATCCACCAGCGCCGATATCCGGTACAAGATTCAACCACATTAGTTGTTTCGTCTCACCGACCATCGCTTCAAAATTTGGAAAGCCCATATCCGGTAGCAGATCATGGAGGTTGGCAGCAATGGCATCCTTAGTTTCGGCTTCTGCTAATGATACCCCAATTACAAATGCCCATGCTCTTAATTGTTGGAGCTCCCATGAAATTCGCAGGCAGGGCAAGTCCAATAAAGCCAGGAACCGTTGCTGCAATCGCGGCATATCGCTGTAATTGTGGGATGCTAGTCGCTTCAGTTTGGATAGGATCATTAAGCCAGCAAGCCGAACCATCTCCTGGACAATAACAGGACCGTCGTCACTCCTCCTATTGCTAACTTCTAGCAGGCTAGGCATAGATAGTAGATGGTGTGACACAGTGCCGAGCATAGTCACGATCTCTACCTCATCCCTCCAGAAGCCGATGATGTCTCCCCTGCGATTCACTGTGGCAACTAAGGAGCCCAGCAACCGCAATCCATCGAACAGACTCAAGAGGTCAGAATAAGTTTCCTCTAATCTGAGGAGTAGGATTTGTAAACTGTAACTCAGATCGCTATCATTGGCTCGAAACTGGAGCATGCTACCAGGAACCGGAAATCGCGGCCGTGAGTTCAGAACGGCCGCGCCCACCAAATCCAGCCTAAGAACAACGTCAGTCATACATATCAACTACACCTCCACCGAGTTTGAACTCACCAGAAGGCCATCAACGATAAATTGCTTCCTAACCCGTCAAAGCCAAGGCGCAGCGTCGAGATCATTTCTAGGCCGTCCATGTGCATAGTATAGCGACTCCAGTTCCCAATATAAGTCTGCGGACATTGTCAATAAGGTTCATCGTAATGCGGAAGGTCCATGGCAAATGTACTGACATCGTAGCAAATGAGGCCAACTGTCGTAGCGATTACGCCTCCGCTCAGACAGTCGGTTTCACTATCGAGTCTTCGCGAGAGCTCTTTCACACTCTTGAAGTAGTACTTTATCGACTCCGAGTCACTTTCAAAGGCGCGCGACAGTCTCTCGGCATTATTCCAATACAATGCAGCAGTGGCAAGTGAGAGAGAGAATGCAGTCGTGTCTGACAAAGCAAAATGAAACCAGGTGGCTCGAAATGGACGGTAGTCGCGATCTGCCTCCGCCATCACTACGCAAGAAACCCTATTAGTGCCTTTGCATATAAACCAGAAAGTGGAAAGTAGTCATACTGAAGCCGATAAGCTCTCGCTCCCGTTTATTCGACCCAACAGCTGGTAATTGAAAGGAGCTTGGCAGCAAACTTGGGGCAAAGACAGACGAGGCTTGCAATACTCTCCTCGGTTCGACAACTCTACGAAGGCCCCGAGAAGCCGCTTCTTCCTCGTCCACCACCTCCAGTGGAATCACCACACGGCGCGGCTTTTTGCGCCGCCTATCGCCAGCTTTTGTCATGACATGGCTGCGGATGCGTTGTTGGACAACTCTTCTCCGATTGTCGTCTGGGTGGGAGAGATTGATGAACGTTAAATCCTCCTCAATGCTGAAACGCCATTTTGGGTTCCCGTTGCCACCGTCAGGGTCCATAAGAGGTATGACAAAGTTTTTCTCAGGTTGAACTTGTCTACTGCCCATACCGAGTTACGATGGGGGGCGGTCACAATAAGTGAGTTTGGTGGCGAAGTCGAGCAACCGAAGTGGCCGAGGAGCGACTTTGCTTACGTGTGATCAATAGATCTGGTTACTGCAGGCCGCAAGGATATTGTGTGCTAACGTATTTGATATCTGAGGAATAAATTTTGCCTGAAAGTTGGGAGAAAATCCTTGTCCACATTGTTGAGTGAAATTTACAAACTCCGCAAGACAAGGCAAGGAAACAGTGAGTCGTACGCGGTGGGGCCGCTAAACTCCGCTCTCCCTCGGTCGTCTGACTGCATCTCGTGTAAACATAACGACCAATGAGACTCATGGTAAGCAACAGCAGCCGGACAACTGCAACAAAATTCATCAGCTACCACTTGCGGATTATACTGTAGTAGGTTGAGACTTTGTGGTATAATGTGTAAATTCTGCTTTTTTTTTTCCTCCTTCCTCCACCAATCAACACAACACAACAACCACACTTCAAACAACAACCACCTTTGCTAAGATGCATCTAACAGAGGACATCAAAGCAGCCATCGGCTGCCCCAATCATGAAAGGGATGCACCGGTCTTGTTCCCAGGAATTACGATATCTGGCTCTAGAACCTGTTGATAGGGTTTCCATCTTCAATTACACTTTTTTGAGCATCATAACTCCAATGCCCTCACACATAACCTTTGCCCTACTATAAGGTTCAGAAGGGGCATAAAATGCATTACTTTAATCTAGCTTTTTTCCCTCCTTCCTTCCACTTATATTAATATATCGCAAGACCATATAATATAATACAATAACCGCACTTCAAGATGCATCTCGCATAGACTATTAAACAACTCATCTGCTAGCCTAATCACAGAAGGGCTATAGCTATCTTCTTCGAAAATATCGAGATATCTCTCGATAGTTTCTACCCACAAGCTTGTGATGCCCTCAAGGGCATAACCTCCATCGACTGGCTCTAGAACATTCTCTACGGACAAACGCTTTAATAGACAAATTACCAAGCTCTAATGAAAAGGAACGTTTAACGATGCCCGGTGGTATTGGCTGTCGGAAACTCACTGCGAGTCATGGATGGATCCTCTCCACCTAATTATATTGGCACTAGTGCTGCAGGCAAGGAGTAGTATTTTCTGAATTTGGAATAGTCTATCTTAGTTAGCATACAGCTGCCAAACTGCAGGAAAGCTTGTTATATTTCCCAATTTGTCAAATGCTAAATATCTGAACTCCACATAACTGTATAAAGCGAAAAGAATTAGACGAGTTATAAATCATCTAATGTAGGGGTATAAAGAGTACATAGAGTCTGGGCCGTCCGGAGGCTTCACTAGCTCGATAGATATGCACGGTGCCTCTATTATTTTCCTTTTCTGTCAATATTAGTTGTCCTTTGCGGAATTTCATCCTACCTGCATCTGATATGTAATACTTCCGGATCCGTGGAAACTAGCCAAGTCAGGATGATTCAATGTTGACATAATCACCAGTAGCGTTCATTACCGAGTATTTAAATACTGGTCCTGCGATTCACCAAGCTCAGTCCGCAGAAACACATTCAACAGTTCATTCCATTCTCTGTCCTCTATTATAATCTGAACGCATCTTGATATCTTCGAAATGGCCACAGATACTTCTCTCTCCCTGGCTGGCAAGGTCGCCATTGTGACGGGTTCAGGCAAAGAAAATGGCATCGGAGCTGCCATTGCCTTCACGCTTGCTGCACATGGCGCTCGTGTTGTGATCAACTACGTCAGCGAGGCCACCGCCGTTCGTGCTGCAACCGTGGCCACCAAGATCGAAGAGGTTGCCGGCAAAGGTAGCGTCTTGACAATTCGTGCTGATATCAGCAAGGATGTCGATGTGAAGAGTCTTATAGAGGGAACGCTAAAGGGGTTTGGGGTTGAGCAAATCGATATTCTCGGTAAGCCTCAAAGTTTGTGTCTATGCATCAAGTTCTGCGGCTAATCAGGATCTGTTGCACAGTGAACAACGCTGCGTGGGCATCGCACGAGCCTGTCCTGAGCATGCTAGCTAAGAACATTGCCAAGACATTCGACATTTGCGTCTTTGGCCCTCTTGCTCTAATCCAGGCCGTCGTTCCGCACATGCGCAATGGCGGTCGTATTATCAATACCGGAAGTATTGCATCGAAGCTCGGTATCGAACCTATCTATGGAGCTGCGAAAGCTGCCATGGATGCTCTGACGTTCAGTCTTGCCACCTCGGTGAGTCTACTTCCCCTGAGCTACAAGGCATGAACAGCTAACAACTTGACAGCTGGGACGAGACGGCAAGAATATTACCATCAACACCATCATGCCAGGACCCGTGCTCACCGATTCGCTACCTCCATCAGTCCCTGAGGTAGAAGCTCTGAAAGCGTCATTGTTGGCCCAGACAAGGGTAGAGGGTCGTTTCGGCACACCCAAGGATATTGCAGACGCGGCCCTGCTACTGGCGAGCGAGAAGAGTCGCTGGATTACTGGACAGGTCATTTCTGTCAGCGGTGGCATCACCGGAGGATAGACTGGCCGTTGTAGAAGCTACGGCTAGCCTGTCATGGTCGGATACAGACCAGCGGTTTATTGCAAGGTTTCCCTAGCGGTCATGCGGAACACTTTGGGTGTACTACTCTACGAAGCCGAAACACAGCGAATGATGGTTTAGTGGTGGTGTTGGACGAGAATCTGGTAAGGGGAAGTGGTGTTGTTTATGCATGTAATGGCGTAAGCGAATATAGGCTGTTGAAGCGATGCAAATGTAATCAATAGCAGAAATACTCAGCGCATGCAATTAAACAAACTGCCCAATAAATCAATTAAATCTGCCAAATATTATTAAATTAAATAAATTAAAACCTCTGGTTAGTTTATTAAAGCGGCTGACCTAAAGACGATGGCTGGAATTCCACCGCTCACTGTATACCCTCTAGCAGAGTAATCACACATACGTAAACGCTGTCCATCAGGTCTCGCACTGAACGCGCTGGATTGAGCCAGGAATATGCTTTGGGAAATAAGCCAGTAAAGGATTATGGAGACTGTCATCAGAGGCACTGAGTACCTGAATAGCAATGAGATCTGTTAATAGAGTCCTGTGGATTGTGCTATACCTTGTAGCGTCTTGAATTAGCTTGACTATGTGGGGTACAGGGTATGGGTCCCTCAATCGTTCAATCGCGTAGCATTTTTTTCACAAGCTATCAGGGGTACAGAGATTTCATGCTTCAATGTCACAATTAGTGTATCTACATATTTACTCTTGTCGCGTTGTCTATGAAGCCGTTTGAGTATTACGTTCCTGATGCTCTTTTGAGTTGATACCGCATACTGAGTCTTATCTGTCATGTCACAAGCACCCTTTTCCTGTGATAAATACCGCATCCGACCAGCGACATACTCTGATGTGCCTGCTGTCACTCGATTATACGCCTCGTCGTTCTCCAATGAGCCCTTGATTGACTTTTTCTTCCCTTCACGAAAACAAGAACCCGAATCCTTTTATACATGGGCTTACCGCAGAAATCTACACCGCTACTGGACACTGGGCTATTCGCTTAAAGTGGTTGTTGACACGCACAATTACCCAGTTGGTTTCTCCTGGTGGAAGCGACCAGCAGTGTCGTACTCTTTTCTGGAAAGAATAATTACACTATGTATGTCGCAACTGCCTCAAAGATGAAATTACTAATAGAATACCTAGCCTGTTGGATATGTCCATGTATTAAAGCTGCCAATGCGGCAAAGAATTTCTTTTTTCCAGTATACGGATATGAGCTTAGAAATATGGCAACGTTCGAGAGTACCCTCTCTACTATTGAGTCACAGGTTCTTGATACTCCAGCAAGACTAGAAGGTCAATACCTGGCGTTACTTGCTATCGATCCTGTTCTTCAAGGCCAGGGACTTGGGCAAATGCTGCTGGAGCACGACTTGCAAAGTGTAGATGAGCAAGGCTCGGTCGCCTGGCTTGTCAGTCTGGCTGGCCTTGAAAGCTTTTACAGCAAGTTCGGGTTTAGGCAAACTGTCAAGCTCGATATTGAAGAGTTGGAAAGTTGGAAAGGCGGCATGGTGATGTTGCGGGATTAGACGTCTCAGAGCTGTAATGATTGTGGGCAAGAAGAAGGCTCTGCCGAGAGCGAATACGTTACCAAGGGAGAGGACAACAGCAGTAGAGAAAGTAACTGGGTTCAAGGGGCTATAATTGAGTCGTGTTCCGGTCATATTGTCAATAACACTGATTGTCCAAGGCGCTGACACTTGGCTCAGTCAAACACAAGCTGCTTTTCCTCGTCACTGATCCGCCGGACAGTAGCAGATCCACCAGTCGACAACACCAGCGAGTAAAACGATAATAATGACAACAGTAGCAACGAGCAAGGTGTTGGCCGCATTACAGTTAAGGAAAAAAATTGTATGTTTATAACCCAGAGTTGATTTAAGCCAGTTGTAATTAGCAATTTAAATCTAGTCGGCTATTAGTGACGAAATGGCGATTTTAATTACCGAGGCTACCTTTTCAAGTAGAACTTAGGTACAGGTCAAGGCAGTTCATATTGGAATCCTCCAGGGAGACGTGCAGACAGACAGAAACAACATGGGGCGCAAAGGCAGCAGAACATTTCAAACATAAACTCTTCGATCTTACTTGGAGTACGTCATATATCTATTGATCTTCACAAACCCTAGGTATATCTGTAGATGTTACAGTCTTTTATGGCCACAAAGCTGATTTGCACCACCCAGACTCGACTGCGTCCCACGAATACTTCAAACGTTGGTGCAGGCGGTCACTAGAAGCTTGCCAGAACTCGATCGTGTCGGGCGAGACTGCGTATACCACCCATCCTTCAGAACTTAATTCTTCTGTCTTATTTTGCTGTTTGAGGAGGCCATCTTTCAAACTCGTCTCCAAATCGAAAGGGTCAAGCAGTGGCTCACTTTGCTTTGAGACAGTAGCAGTGACCTTGGCCATGGTGGATCGAGCGGAAAAGTCGGCGTCGCATTCACTTCTGGACAACGACACAGCTTTCCCACGCAAACGAATTTGGCGGCCCATCCCAGGCCAGTAAAACGTGAGGGCCACGTTGTTGTTCATAGAGATTTGTCGACCTTTGGGGCTATCAACTTTGGTTGCAAAGTGCCATCCACGGTCATCAACATTCTTGAGGATAAGGATGCGTGCATCAGGTCGACCGTCTTGATCAATCGTTGAGAGCGTGACAGCATGCGGCTCCGAGACCCCGCATTCAATGGCTTCGTCCAGCCATGCTTCGAATGCCTGTTGCGGGGTGTTCGGGAATGAGTTAAAGTCCGTCTTGTGATGTGATGCCCCCTCCAGGACCTTGAGAGCACGGAGTTTGGATTGTAGTGTGAGGGTTGTCATTGTGTTTGATGCCGGAGGTTTATCTGTGTGTAAATAGAAAGGTGACTAGAAAATCATATTATTATCATTTCTGAATACAGGAAATACCCACACTTTTTATACATATGACAAGGGACAGATAGCTAAATCAGGTCATGTTGGATGTGAGTAATACAAGTGACCCGATATCGGGCATTGCTGTCTTGATTGCGGTTATTCCCGTGCCGGAACAAACAAAGTCCTATCGCGAAATAACCCTCTCGAAGTTAAAATTCCATGTGGCCTTCTTACTCCCTTGTGCATCTGAGGATCCTTTAATACCGACGTGCTGTAAGAGACTCGGCACGACAGCATACTTCTTCAAGGCTTGATCATCAGCGAACTTCTCGATCAGAGAATCACCTGCAATGTCGTCTGCTGCTGCATGCAGGGCGTTTTCCAAGGTGAGGAGATGTTGCTGTGGTATCACAAGGCCTTGTGCGCAGCAGCCGTAGTTGGGCATCTCCTGGATGCCCTCTTTGTATGAATCGACGGTGAGTCTTCCGGCCATGAAGTAGAGGGCTATAAACAAAGCCGACCAGAGAGTCAGGTGCAGTACGTTGTAACTATGTGCCTTATAATGAAGGGTGTGAGATCGTCGACGCGTATCCACTGCTACGACAACAAAGTATAGGGACAGTACCATGGTGTAGAAGCACAACGAACGAACAAGGTACTCGGGCCATTGTTCTGAATTCCAGCCGAGATAGGTTTCTGAGTAGAAAAGTCGAAGGTAAAGCCATTTTCCGGCGTTGTCACTCCGTTCAAGGTACTCCAAACCATCCAGTAGCCGGCTCAGCCAGTGACGACCGGCGATGACATCGTCTTCCATTAGAACGAAGTACTGTGCTTCTGTTACACGACAGTTTTCCATCAGGGTCGCGTAGTCCCGATGTACCCGGTCGTTTCGCAATAGTGCCTTGTCTCCCTCAGACACAAAAGGTTGCACGTAGCGATAGATATTGGGCTCTGCCGAAGATGAATCATTTCCGTATAAGAGAACTTCATCGGCCAGTATATGAAGCCACTCCTGGCCAAATGCTGGATGACTCATCGGATTATCATCAGCTAGCAGGACGGTGATCCGGAGTGCGCTTCTTTCTCCAGCATCGAGGCCCTCTACCAGCGATGCTATAGTTCTCGGCAGGAAATGCTGCTTCTCGCGCCTAACACTTGGAATACCGATGCATATCCTCTTGTCTTCGCCCCGTATATCAACATCGTCTTTCTGGGAGTTAACGTTCGATAGTTTGTCGGTGGAAGCGTGGTGGAGATTGTTGAGGAGGTGGTCGGCATCCCTTTCTCTCAGATCTGTGTATCGCGTCTCGTATGCTTTTCGGGAGTCGTAGAAGAAGGAGGACGGATCGTAGTAGGTATAAAGTCTGCAAAGTTGGAATAAAGACAGCCAGATCATGGCTAATACAGCGTATACAGCAAATAGCCTGTTGCGTCCAAGAAGCATAATTGCTGACATGGAGTCCTTTCAATACCTAGTACGATTCCAATTGACGGCTTTGCGTGTATTAAGCTCTTATGTTGTAGTAGAAAGAGTCTCTCTCTGCGGGAATCGAGCTGATTATGGGCTGACCAGTCGAGTGGTATCTAGCGTCGGCCGCCGCGTGGGTTCTCACTGATCAAGATCAACAACTCGGCGACCATTTTGAGGCTTAGCAGACTGACGACTCCCTGCAGATACGAGGGAGCGGAACCTGCTTCATATCATTACATGTTCAAAGCCCCTACTTTGTCCAAGCTACATTGTTAAGCAGTCACACCTTACTACACGTCGAGGTTCGTGTAGAACGGGGCAATGATATCACAAACGCTATTACGTACCCCTTGGGCTTTAAAGCAATATCAGTATACCTTGAAACAAGTTTAAACAAATATCTTGATCTATTTTATGGAATGACACTGGTTCACTTGGCCATGTTGGAATCTTTTTTCACTCAACGGTTTTGAGGAGATGTTGTCCAGGGTCTATCTTCAGAGCGGAATTTTAAAATATAGAATGTAAGCGCCTGGAGAAAGACTTATACAATTTATGAGCTCAGTGACCATTGTGGTTCTGAAATCTCTTGTCATTAAGTAAAATTGACAATAGAAACAACCAGCCGCTTATGGTGGATTGTCAGTTAGCACAGGAATCTCTCGTCACAACTGACAAAGCCAAATCGACAACCCTACAGTGCTCACTACTATTGTTAGGATATAACCAATCACTAACAACTGTTACACGAGCGACGTTTCACCACCTGTTGAAAGGATGAGGCTGTGATGCGACTAGCTTGATGCACTATGTGTTAGTGTTTCGTCGCTATCTTTAGCCCCTAGCAAACACGATCTGCCAGACGCGTTTAAGTTTTTGTTGAGGTCCCCGTATATTCCCGAGACAAGGGTCAGTCTAAGGATATCCACTCTATCTGTACTCTCTGTAGCATTAAATATTCCTAAACCGTTACGCCTCATAAGGCGTTACTAAGACCCTCGTAATATCAGAAGGATAAGTCTAATACCTGGCAGTGTTCCTAGGAGCCTTACTGTATTATTTTATTTAGTTATATATTCTAATATTAACTTTCTCCTACTATCATAATGCTATACAATAATGACGGCAGAGATTGTCTCATGCTTATATTACAAGCATTTCAATTTTACTAATTACTTACTATAGATATGGAAATCTAAGAAGCTTTCAGACAAATATGTCGCTGAGTTACGGGTCTTTGCTGAAATTCACTGACTTTATTAATGCATTATTTCAGCCATGGCTGAAATGTCTGTATCTAAATCAGAATTTCTTTCAGTCCCTCGCTGCACGAGGACCGGAACAACTCTGCTTAGAGCAAATGGGGTACTAGTAGACCTACAAGGTTATGCTGTATGAACGGACTGTCGATCGTGTGGCTATGCTTAAAGTCATTCTCCTGATTGGTGCAAGAAGCGGCCGACCCGGTTAAGACGGCTCAACTGTTATTACAAACGAAGCAAGGGTTGTCCTAGAACATGCAGCAAGGTTATTATAGTACAGAACAGCGTTCTTTACTGTTATATGGAGAACCGGGACCGATTATATCAAAGGGTTGGAAGAGCGGGCCAATAGCCAATATTGGTATTAGTCATTGCCTTACCAGTCGTATGTTCTGTTATGTCACTATACGAATAAATCGTCATTTTTATCACGTGCACTCTCCGCTGTTTATAGCCGGTGGACCAGTGACTGTAGTATTAGATGACGGTGTAGGAGACGCTAGGCTAAATGGAAGCCATTTTGTGAGGCATCTCCTGACCATTGCCCAGGCCTATCAACTTCTTCTCCATTGACACCTGTTACCGATGTGTAGGACAATGCTAGTCTTGCCATTCCTATCAGACCAATGACTAACAAAATCACTCGTAGCAACGAAGGATTTATGTCAGACTCGCAAGATTAGACGATGACCAAACTTGCGTATGTAGAAATTACAATAGAGTGGGCAACCGTTGGGACAACGTTAAACTACGAAACTGACACTACGTTACTCCTCACAACTTGAAAAGAGGCAAAGATCACTCCAGAGGTCGGCACCATATCCAACTCTATTGTCACGAAAAGAGTAACTATACTTGAAAATTTCATTAGCCATGAAAGTACTCCTGTTGTCGAAAGCGATGCTGGAAACAGGGGCTGCCACCGACTTACATGGCGGAGATATCACAACTGCTGAGGCTTGCGAGAGTACACTACCGTACATTTCCACATCCGACGACTTGGGTATCTAACCAACTGCCACCACTTTTTTTGAGCCATGGGCCGGAATTGTTTGCTTCCTCAGACGACAAAGATGTCGTCTGTAAGAGCTATGGAGTAAGACAAAGAAACGACGCGCAGATCAAGAGATACAGCAATAGATACTAAGGGGTTAATCACTTGCAATGTTGACAATAACAAAAAATGTAACAGTCCAAGCAGCGTCTTAGCCGAGATTGGCTTTGAAACGCGCTACTGACGACCTACAGACATAGTCAAGCCACGACTGTTTTCCATTTACCCTGCAGTGCTAGGGTTGGTAGATATCACACATGTAACTAACGACTATGAATCGACAATGCATGTACACTGAATTATTTAGAATCGCGCGATGTCTCAATAGAAGTATTAGAATGCAAATGAAAGTAAGGGTTATGGAGTGTAGTGTTTAAAGCTGTAACTGAAATCAGCATGAGTACCTTTAGGTCAAACTTGCACATGGAGGACTAAGTGGTGTGTCCAGCGAGTAATGTCTCATCGCACACTGTTGAGCCTCCAGTACGACAAAAACAACGCATTTAGGACTCCATCTTTAGATTGAAATTTAAAGCTATTACTCCTTGCCTACCAATCCTAATCGTAGTTAAACAGACTTGAAATTTGTATGAATAATAGTGATTGTGGTATGTCCAAATTCATAGCCTAACCCAATCTGTCTGTGCATGGATACGCCTAAGTCTCGCGTCGCGTGACGCGTACATTGAAGTTCTCAATGATCCAAACACCCTAATGGTCACCGTGTGAGATTACATACAGCCACTGGAGAACAGTTACTTACAGCATTGAAAATATCGAGCGGCTTTTCGGGTCTCACGATGCTAAAGTCGAATCGACGTAACAGCTATGACTCATGTTAGTTCTAACATGACTTAATGATTGAGTCAAATAAAACTTACCTCGACAAAAATCTTGTTCAATTCCATTATTGCAACGGGTTTTCCAAGACACTGCCACTTGCCACTAGAAAAGACAAGCCCGACACTCTCAGCCATTACCTCGAGTCGTTCAGGCTCGGCACTCAACCATCGCTCGGGCCGAAAGACACTTGCATCCGGACCAAAAACCTTCTTAGAAAGGTATACGCTGAAGGGAGATATTCCGATCTGAGTACCTCCTGGTATAAATATACCGTTGATAGTGTCGCCTTCATCCGGGACCTGTTTGTATAGAGGCCCTGCCGCAGGGACTTTGATCCTTAACCCTTCTTGGATTGTGGCTTGAAGAAAAGGCAACCTACGAGCTTCCGCATCGGTGATGGGCGACGAGATTGTTCCAGCCTGGGCAGCATCATCGATTTCTTGCTGGAGACGTCTATACGCAAGTGGGTTGGTCAAAATACATAGCATTATCATGCGAATGGTGGTGGCAGTCGTTTCGCTTCCAGCAACGACATTCAGTAGTGATTCGCGAGACGTCTGTTCCTGGCTGAGTCCGTTTTTAATAAAGGACCCCAGCATGTCAGCATGCGGAGCAGCACCCGGAGCATACCGCTCTGCAACCTTTTCCTTAGCAACTCTTTACGAAGTCAGCCTTGTCTCATAGTTCTAGGGGGAAGCTTCCTACCCGATAAAGGCACCGAACCCAATCTTATCAGTATCTTTTGGCAGAAGACCACTGAACAGCCGAGAGTGAAGCAGAGATATCATCCAGGGTACATTAGCCATGGTGACGGTGAATGGGAAAAAGGCTCTTGTGATCTTGAGGAAGTCAAAAACGTCTTCGTCCTTTGTTAAGTATCCGAATGGCTGTCCAAAGGCAAGATCGCTGATAACGTCGAGAGTAAAGAATTGGGATTTCTCAGCAAAGTCCACTGGACGGTACACATCATCTGTTGACAGATACTTCGTTTCAAGGAGCGCAATAAAACTAGCAATGATTGAGTCGACGGAACCTTCCAAGGAAGGATTTTCCTTTCCAGAGTACTGTGGGCACGAGTCAGCTTGATAGTAAAGTTACGAGCTTCAAAAGGATAGGCGTACACCAGCTGCCATCTTGTTACGCAACTTCTTGTGACCTTCTTCATCTCTCATCGAGAATAGATTATCTTTGCCGGGCTCAAAACGCACGGATTCAAACCCTGGATAAGTTAGTATGTTACTTGACGGCTATAGCACATGACTTCTCATACATGGCCCTCTAGTATAAGCTGAACGACCAGAATGAATCTTCTTGATCAGCTTGACGTCGTCTGTGATCAACTCGTTGGGTCCAACGCGAACCAGAGACCCTGCGTAGAGTTACTTAGCAAATATATTGAGGGCGGGAATCATTGTATCGTCGTCCATACCGTATTTATCAATAGTAGCTTGCATTTCCTTAGGTAGATGTGTCCTTATCGACCCTCTGAGCATCCAGAACCTAGAGAAACTTCCCAGAAATGGCCCTGGTACATGAGAAAGGCGATACCATGCTCTGAAAGAGTTCACAATGAAGATGACAACAAAACTAAAGACGACAGCACCAATGGCGATCTTAGGTTCATTATTGACAATCTGGAGGATATCACGCAGCAGCCCAGCTGAGCCGCCACTTGTATTGTTCATTTTGCTTTTACCACAAGTTTGAAAACGGTGTTTTGGAAGAGATATGAACTTTGGGAAAATGAGGAGTCTCCTCTTTGTATGTGTTTCTTATATTGGCAATGTCTCCGATTGCAACCGCTGAACAGGATGGGAGTGGAGAAAAACGAGGGTTCATGTGCAGATCTGCGGCGTAGTATATTATTAGAGTCCCTGTAATTGGCCATTGATACGCAGTACGAGATTGTACGATGTCACGTTGGAGCTCCATGGAGAAAGGAGTCCTCCCGCATGGAATTTGTCTGCAAGAGGAAGCCAAGGTCCGGTCCCCCAAGACTAGAACTTCAACTCGATGGAATTCTCACAGACATGTGATTCTGCCTATTGTTGATTCTAATCGTTAGTCGACAGCTCGAACAAAAAAATGCGAATTCTTAATTCCTTCAAAGCCATTCTACTATGTATTTTACACAGGGACATTCTGTGTCACTTGTGTTGGATCTGTAAGTCTACAGCCTTCGGCCTTCAGCCTCTGTCTCTTGAAGCTAGTACCAAAGTGCATTGTTTTCTCAATGACTCCCTAGATAGCATCAAGTCTCTAGAGAACAGACTTGGTACAATTCAGGCTATTCTTGTGACCTAAATGGGACCGGACCAGATTCTTCGTATCAGGGACCAACAGTACGTCGTAGTTTCCCTTGCAGATACTGCAGCCTTAGGGAGTAACATCTAACTAGTCTATCAAGGATGAAGGCTACAATTCGCTCGCTAGTAAATCCTTGTTTCGGCCCATCTACCCTCGGTAATCAGGTTAGATAAGATATGACATTGCGGGGCCTATGGATAAGAAGGCCATCAGCCAGTAATTGAAGTTCAGAATCTTCACTACCTCCTACATTATACACTTAGCATTCATTGATCTGCATGAAATGCATAATCTCAATGATAAATACTCATCGGAGCGCCTCAGGTTATATGAACCTTTTTCTACGACGACTTGATTGCAGACCACCTACTGCCGATCCATGTTGTGCTATTCCGGATGGCCACTCTTCACTTTACATTAGCGAATACCGAGTTCCATAGGAAGATGGCGAAAATAGAAGAAAGAGTATTAGTTATGACAAGGCGTAGTGCTCTAAGACAATAAAAAACTCGATTGAAATACTATCTAGGGCGCGTTATTGACCACAAGAAGCAAGATGAATGTATCCAAAAAGGTGGAAAGTACCGATATCTAGAAAGGCCAAGAGAGAGGCGTACCGCCAAGTGGTTAGTGCCCACGGGTAGTCCTGTCAGACTAAACTAGGTCGTCGCAAAGCACCAGTTCTCCTGTTCTAAGATCAATGGCGGCTTATTCACTACAGTGGTAAGAGCACCGATTCTACATTTTTCACTTCACAGAATGTTTTACGGCAAATATCCTGACAGCAAGCATCAAGCGTGACTCGACGATATCTTGACGTTGGGGTTAGAATCCGAGTCACCCCACGTCTCCACGCCCCCATGGCAACTAGGGCACTCACGAGACAAGGAAGAAGGAGTAAATCTTGAGCTCCACCACCTGAGACAGAATCTGCCGCCTATTGATCATGTGGCATTGTCGTGGTGGTGAGCAGGATGGAGATTTTTGCTCCGAAAAGCGCCTCGTTTTGACGCAGAAAAAGCGCCACTGAAATTCGAGCAGACGTTTCCTCGCCATTCAGCAAATCATCATGAACTGGATGCTTTGAGAGTGTGTCTAGGCTAACTCACCTATGCCATCTCATGTCTTGTTGAGGGCAGCGGCTGAGCGGCTGAATTGACTATCGAAATCGCACAGCAACCTTCGAAATCAGCCTCGACTGCAGTGCTGTTCGTGTTCTGCGCTTATTGGTTGTGCTGATACAAGTGCATAGTGCCTATCGATTTCCCCAAAGCCGTGGCGTAATTCTGGCGTATTGATTGCGGCTACTTACATCGAGTGGCTTTAGGTTGGCAGGAAATTCCGTCGCGAAACGGAGGGCGAAAGCTTATAGTATTCAGGGCTGATAATCTAGATGGGCTATGCCCGTTGTGAAACGGAGGGTTCCGAATACCCGGGATGCCATCTGAATTCCCATTGGCATCGTGTTTAACCCGGGATATCAATGGCATTTATTGACGCATGGTAAATGATGTCTAGTTATTCTTCTACTAAAAGAAATTGAACCGGGTTCCCTTATCAGAAAGGCCTTGACTTTGTCCGGGTTATGAAAACTTTGACTTATGCCATGGCTCCAGTGGCAAAGTCTCAATGACTTCAGTGTCTCAGCCTTGTTAGGTACACATATTGAATACATCCAGCGATCAGCCGGTCTAGAATCAGGTAGACATGGTGAGGCTTGCGCCCAGCAGGGCTCTAGATTATTGACCTGAATGTGGGTGGCACCATGATCAGCACTCACTGCCGTCCTCCGACGCGAGAAGCCGAAAGAGTGGGTTACAAAGCCCCAGAACCCCCCGGCATGTAAAGGTGAAAGATATAGGTATGAATATTCAAATCCTCCAGTTTCTGTTTCGCAATTTATGCGGTATTCAACCAAATGGAACATAATTCACCTGTTATAACCCTGCCGCTGGAACAGAGGCGTCCCAAGCTGCGGCAGATGGTGGCGTTGATCTTTTTGATCTTAGTGCTTGATTTCGTTGCAGCAAAGAACCCGAGGGACAGTTTTTGCCGCCGGTTCGCACATCAGACCACAGTAATCGACGACAAACTGTACATCGATGGAGGTTGGGTCAACTTCGATGATTTCCAACAAACGCATAAGAACTATTCCAGTACGCCTTACCAAAAACGCATAAGTAGGGTTATTGCTGATCTATCTGCCAAGATACCTGGTTGGGGTACCACGACCTCAATCACCTCGTTGAAAGGTCTGGCGAGCTTTGGCCAGATCTCAACATTACTCTGAGCAAGAACGACAGGTACATTGGCTCTGACATTTTTCTACTTTTCTCATCCAAGTATACTAATGACAATACTGAAGTATCCCAACCGTGCATGGGGGAGTCCTGTGGGGGGACGAGATCAACAAACGTTTCTATGTCTACGGGGGCGAATGGAACGAGGGATTCGCACAAGAGCCCTACAGTTTACTCAGCTATGACATCATCTACGACAAATGGGATGATTTTGGAAGTCCCAAGATAGCCCCTCCACCGAAAGTTGCCTCGTATGGTGCCGGGGTTGGCGTTTCTGAGACAGGCATGGGCTATTATCTTGGTGGGTGGGTGAGCAATGCCTCTATGAGCGGCTGGAGCAACGGGCGAACCATGACCTCCAACTTCTACACGTACTCTTACGACTCGGGCGACTTCCAACAAGCTGCCAGTCCAGACAAACAACCAAGAGCTGAAGGCGGTATGGTCTGGATTCCTGCTGGAGATTCTCTTGGCATGCTTATCTATCTTGGAGGCATTGTGGACCCTTATGAGAATGGCACAGAAGCCCCTCAGCCTTTTGACGAGGTTTTCGTCTTCGATACCGTGGGAAACTCTTGGTCGACTCAGAAAACAACCGGAATCATACCGCAAAACAGACGCCAGTTCTGCATCGACGTTGCTTGGGCGCCTGACAAATCAACGTTCAATATGTGAGTTTCCTTCGTGTTCATTATACTTTCACATGTAGCGAAGTTTACTAAGCCAATCAAAGCTATCTCTGGGGAGGTCTAAGCGTCCAGCCACCAGTTGTCAATACTACATCATTCAACGACATTTATATCCTGACCTTACCTTCCTTCACATGGGTCAAGGCTTATCCAGACCATAAAGGAAACGCTACGCTTCCTCCGGAGTATGGCCACTATAGTGCCTCATGCAATATGGTCAAGCATATGTCACAGCTTTTCGTAATCGGAGGAACCTATACCGACACAGACGCGTGCGATCTTGCAGTCAATGCTTGGGCGATGCACAACTTTTGGACAGGTACTCTTCACAATGAGGGTGATAACGAAACGTACTGGGCTCTGTACGATCCTGATATTACTAAAAACGTCGTACCAGCTGACGTCTATAATGTCACTGGCGGAAATAAGGATGGCGGTGCGAAAGCCGTGTCTCCGAAGGGTGGATTTGACACTGGAAATAAACCTCTTCAGGACTTGTTTGGTCGTAGGCCAGAAATCGCAGAGCGTACCCCAACACGAGCTATCCCCTCAGCGACTGGTCCACCAAAGGCAACACCATCTCCGAGTCACCATTCGACGTCCAAGCTTTCGGTCGGTGCCATCGTAGGCATCGCCGTCGGTGGTGCAGCAGGACTTGCACTTGTGCTACTTGTGTGGTTCTATATTGGCAAGAGAGTTGTTCGCCGTCGCGAGGCCAGACGCCAATCTGCCATGACACAGGTCCATTACGGGTCATACGGGGGAAGTGTGGCCGGACCACCCAGCGCAGTCAGCCCACAAACATGGCCCGGAAGTTGGACGATGGGTTCTGAGCCTGTAAGCCCACAGCACGCCACTCCTCATCAGGCTTTCTCCGTATCCCAAGTACCGCCGACTGAGCTTCCCACTGAGCATCCGGGCATGCATGACGTTTCTGAACTCCCTCAGTATCCAGGTGCCAGTAAGTCGCCATTCTCGTCCACCGAAAGGCCCCATGGTTGAGTCACTTGGCCATTGTCGCATCAACCGAATGAAAGTGACAAGTAGTAGATTGAGATTGGTTCTTCTATTTTTGGTTGAGGATGGTCTTTCTATGTATAATTCTAGGTGGAATGGTATTTATAGCACCCGCGAGTTATGTCTGGCTTGGTATAACAACTGCATTCTTGAAATTCAGGATGATATATCCTGGAGCGGAGACTAGAAGAAGTAATTGCTGTTGGTATTTATGAGTTTTGATAGTGAATAAAATCTCATCAGCGTTTCAAAGTGCAGTTTGAATAATTGTCTCAGCCTTATTCATTAATTTCCTGTTTAATAGTTTAGCAGTGATTTGCATTTCCAAATGATAACTTTTAGACAGCTGCAACCATAACAGTACAAACCCAATGATCCATCATTCATCAATTCCTTGTTCAGTCGTAGTTTGTGTTATCTCGTATTCTCCCAATGTCTTCTTCTAATTTGATACTAAGCAGGGTTAGGAGGCATGAATCAGTCCCACCCTAGTACACAATTAATCCTGCTCAATTGTGGATCATTTAACGGCTTTCCATCCTTGATTCTTCCTTTGCACTTCCCGAACGCCCAAGAATAACAAGGGTTTGCCTGCTGTTCAAATTAGCGTCTCCGCCACTTTGAGAAATCTGAAACGATTAGCGTGAACTTTGGCGCGGAAACCGGCACCAAGGAAACAATGATTGGGTATTCAAGGATAGCCGTTTAGTCCATCGTGGGGAGATTACAGTTGCAAGGTACTGAAAACACGCGGCCACGGAAGTCAGAAGTCTAGAACAGACCACAGATGGTTGTCAAATTACGGGAGGGCAGGGGTTAGTTCTAGCTGATGGTCTGCCTTGGAGATGAGAGGATAACGGGATGATCTGAAACGAGATTACTTGGCATTATATAAGGACGACAGCTTCTCATCAATATCGTTTACTCCCCAAGGTTCACATCACATTCTTTTCACTACAATCTATTCATTCGCTTCTTCAATTTATACTTCACTCGTTTCACTACAAGCTCTTCAAAATGTTTGCCAGCCTGCCTATGTACCTGGTCACTCTCCTGGCCGCAACCTCGACAGTTGCTAACGCCGCGGCCGTATCACCAGTCTTCACCGGCCTAGGAACCCGCTACGGCGATGCTGACGGCTGTACTGAGGAAAACTGCTGGCAAAATGGTGCTTGCAGCTTCGTTGGATACGACTTGCCTCCTGGTATCGATGGCAGTACTTGTGTTTCTGACGAGATCTGGAACAAGGGCGCCAACTGCGGCGGTTGCATTCAGGTCACTTACAAGAGCAAGACCATCAAGGTTATGGTAAGTCGCTGGTGAATTCAAGATCACTTAGAACAACTGCTAATCCCCGAGCTTAGGTCACCAACAGGACTGGAGGCGACAAGAACCATCTCGACATGACCCCTGCGACATGGAACAAGCTTACCAACAACATGAAGGGAGGCGGTGTTGATGGCATCAAGTGGAAGTGGATTGAATGCCCTCTCCGCTCTGCTCCTCTCCAAGTCCACATGCACGGCGGAGCCTCCAAGTACTGGTTCGCCGCTACCATCGAGAACATGACCCACCGTGTCAAGGCTGTCCAAGTCAGCAGCGACAGTGGAAAGACCTGGAAGTCTTGCTACCTCAAGGACCCTAACATGTGGATGCTCGATGGTACTCTGCCCAGCGACTCTGCTTGGGTCCGTGTCACTAGCGTGAACAACAAGCAGGTTATCGTTAAGAACGTCGCTCTCAAGAGTGGTGTAGTCACCAAGGCCACTGCCAACTTCTAGGCTGGATACCTATTGAGTAAGGGAGAACTTCGGGGCTACCATACGTTCGACGGACTTTGAGCCATAAATTCTTGTACATACATTTTGATACCTTGTGCTATACTGGCAATGGAACAAGGTATACTATAGTCTATAACGGTCGCCGCAACGCCTGAAGCTAGATGCAGGGCGCAGGAAATGAAGAAAACATAATGCGACGAACTATCAAGTGCCGTGTCAGCTGAATTTGATCCGTGTAACAGGTTGATTAATTGGTTGTTGACTCGTTTCAGCTCTGGTCAATAACTTGAACGCACAGATGATGTTGAGTCTACTTGAAACAAAACAGGATCGTCATTTCAACTAGACATACGTATTCTCATTACCACCAAACACTCCTCCAATCAGCCCAATGCCCCATGTCGATCCTTCAAAGCGGAACCGTCTACTTCTGGCTTTCCAATCTCTCAATGGTGGTAGCATGAGGACCCTTCTCCTCCTCCACAAGCATTCCTCTGTCCTTCATATCTGCCCGAGCGACCTCTCCAACATCCACAGCGTCATCACCATCGAAGTACTGGGCAATTTCTTCCATGGGTGTGTACCGAGTCTCGATAAGGAAGAAGTAAATGATGTATACTTCAAATCCAAGGAACACGCAATATACACAGTAGTACTTCCAACCCATGGCGTCAAGCGCGATTCCGTTGATGTATTGGTTGAAGAACAATGCGGCAGTGACACAGAAGTTGAGCCAAGTGAATCCCTTGGCACGAAGACCGTATGGCAGGATTTCGGTGGTGTAGTTGGCCATCAGACCGGACCTTTTTGTATGTTAGAATGAACAACTAATTTGATGTAACCAGTGGGAGTCACTTACTTGACATCGTAGAACAAACCGTAGATAAAGGTCAGAGCGACGAAAGCGTACCCCAGGGCCTTGTTGGGGTCAATCTCATATCGAGCAGAGACAATGGTCCAGAAGTTGAAGATGACGCATGTTCCAATGGTCGAGGTCAGGTAAATAGGTCGACGACCAAAGTAATCGATGAAGAAGGCAAACGTGGTATTAATGATCAGACCCTGAGTCTTCATACCGGCGTTGATACCAAGTTGAGTCTCAGCCTTGGTGATGCCCACAGCATCCATGATACCCTTGAGGTAGTAGGAGATCAGACCATTGCCACTCCACTGACTGAAGAATCCAAGAGCGGTGATAAGGCCGATTCTCTTCCGATTGCCCTTTGTCTTCAGAAAGTCTGCCCACCCAGTCTGTCCAATCTCCTTGTCTAGAGCAATGGCAGCCTTGATCTCACTAAACTCAAGCTGAACGAATTCATCATCCACATCACCCTCACCATGGTAGTGAGTAAGCACTTTGAGTGCCTCATCATGGCGATCCTTGCTGAGCAACCAACGTGGGCTTTCCGGCATCCAGAAAATTCCAACAAGAATGACGACACTGCAAATTGACTGGAGAAGGCTGGGCAGTCTCCATGACCAGTCGCTCTTGATCTGGAGGGTACCGTAGGTGACCCAACTGGAGATGAAAGCACCAGAGTGGTAAGAAGCGCCGCTGAGGGTGACAAGGATAGCACGGTCTTGAGGGTGTGCAATCTCTGCGATGAGAAGAGGAGCTGAGCCAAGGACGATACAGTCGCCGAATCCGAGCAGAAGACGAGCTGCGACAAACATGCCAAAGTTACGAGCACCAGACTGCAAACCAACGGCGAGAAGCATGACGAGGCATCCAATAATCACACCCACCTTTCGGCCGAGGCGATCAATCATGTAAGGAACACAGAAGAGGCCGATGAGGGAACCGAGACTCATGGAAGCATTGAAGAGACCAAGGACAGAACCGCGAGGGTGGTTGAAATATTCCTGCCAGTAAGATAAGGTCTGAAGACCATTCATCATGGAACCTAAAATCTTAGTAAAAGTCTGGATACTTGCTGAGTGACGTAGTGAGACATACCATCGAATCCATTGGCCGTGTTTGTTAGAATCAGAATAACAATGTAAAAATACAGAGTGCGCATGTTACGTCTCTTCCACCATTTAAGACGCTGGAATTCCTTGCCCGCGAAGAAGAAGTGGCCCTTGGTGGGCTTGTCAGGCAAGACCGTTTGGGTCCGTTTGGGAGGTCGAAAAAGACCCATGTTGAGAGACGGGAACACGAACGGATGGAATGATTCTTAGGGTGGTAGAGTCACCAAGATTGAGACACCAGGGGCTGAGGGTCTGGTTGGAAAGTGACATAAAAACCATCGGCGTAGAGATGATTTTTATATCGCTGGAACAAAATAAGTAGTGATAACACTGTTTCATTTAGCCTGCCTTGTCGCATCACACTAACAAGCCTGTTGATCATGCACATCTCAGGTCTGTCAAACGCATGACAGAAAAGAACCCCGACAGAATCTCAAACAGCTCATTACAAGATCGGCTCAGTATTTTGTCACTTTGATTGCCGAGGTCACTCCCAGACTTCCCAGAACGCCCGTTTCCCCGCAAGACTTGCTTTATCCGAGCTACGATGTGCGAAAACTCTCCCCGTGGGGTTTTAAGTCTAACCAATGAACAGGGTCTGGGGTTTCCGGTTAATGAAGATTGTCAAGTTAAGCTCAAGGACCAACAGCCGGGTAATGAGAGACGCCTTTGTGTGGTTCAGTAGGGTTCGTAGGTGGCTGCGTGGGGAATTAGCCATTGAGCGGGTAAATTACTAGCCTGTAATCTTGGTTCAGAGAACCAACAGCTTGGGAAATCAGTCATGTGGCTCCTAATATTGATTGCTATGCCAGATTCATTGCTTGGCATTTCATCTTAGGCAAAAGACATGGACGTTGATTCGTGGGAGGACACAAAAATTGCGAAAAGGAGATAAGAGGTCAGAACGTTATTTCGACCATTAATCCAGCATCATATCTACCTATTAGGCATGTTCGTCTGATATCAGGCCATGTACAGATTACATACTTTTGCTTTACATCCCGGCACAATTTATCCATCTACTCCACATTGAAGTCGGTTATTTCCACCTTCTCTCCATCACCCAGGGCAAAGACGCCGATGACAGGGCCTACAAAGTCGGGACCTGTCATGTCCGTCAAGTCTAGCGTCGCAATGGAGTGCCAATCTTTGTCGTCAGGTGCATAGGACAACCGATATTCCTTCTCTGTATACTCGATGCGGAAGCGCAAGCTGTTTGTATCTTGACTAATAGAGTGGGTGGAAGTCTTTTTGATCTGCTTAGCATTGTTGATAGCTTCGTATTTTATTGCCCGGTCTGAAGGGGAATAAGAGATTCGGACGTAGCGGTGTTCATCCTTGTATGATGCGATACCGGCTTCGACCTTGCTCGATGGGTCGATATTTAACGTGGCTGTGCTTTGACCTTGGAGCACTCGTTGGCGCTTACCAACAAAGGTTGGTGATTGATGAGTATGGGAGAGATCAATGGCAGAAGCAGTTAGACGGATATTGGACTCATTGATCTTGTAATTATCCAGGTCCACGTCACGGATGTAGAAGTAATCGACGCCTTCCACAGCTGTGAGGTTCTGGGCTGCATCGGTCTTTGCGAGTCTGGAAGTGTCAACCTGCCCTTGGACCGGGTCTAGACGAAGCCAGTCATCATCCGTCCACTTTGCAGTAGTAAGGTGAGACTCTCGACCCATATTGTATCGTCCTTCTCTATCCCGTCGAACACCAAGACATACTCCCCACCACTGACCATTTTCATCCTCAAAGGCATCGCAGTGTCCGGTATGGCGTATGTACATGTCACTGCTAGCAGGAACCAAGATTGGATTGCCAGGGCACGGTTCGTAAGGTCCCCAGATGTTGCGAGATCGGGCCATGGTGATCATGTGGTCTTCGTGTGTTCCGCCTTCAGAAATCATCAGGCAGTACCATCCGTTGCGTTTGTAGATGTGTGGTCCTTCGGGGTAGACGCCACCTGTGCCTTCCCATAGAATCTTCTCTTCTGACAACGCACGACCTGTTTCGAGGTCAACTTCGATCTGGGCGATCTTGGTCATGGGACCTGGGGATTTGGATCCTTGAATATAGGTCTTGCCATCATCGTCGAATAAAATGCTAGGATCAATGCCATCAAATTCGAATCTGACAAGGTCGCTCCATTGGCCCGACCAGATGTCCTTGGTTGAGGAGATGAAGTTTTCTAAAACATCTGCTTTTCCCAGAGTGCGCACGACATTGGTGCAAACGACGTAAAAGGTCCCATCACGATATCGAATCGTAGGTGCAAACAGTCCACCGGTGGCAAGCATCACCTCGCCGATGCCTGGGAGGGGATTCACTTCTGTGGGCGACTTAGCCAAACTAATTTGGTCTGTTCTCGAGATAACATTGCCTGCACTTTATCAACCACTATCCGGAGTAGTATTCATTGATGGTTAATCATCTTACCGATCTGTTTCCACGATAAAAGATCCTTGGAGGCGTAAACCGGAATGCCAGGAAACATATGGAATGTGGAATTGACAAGGAAATACCACTCGCCAACCTTGACGATGGAGGGATCGGGTGAAAATCCAGGGATAATGGGGTTAGAAGGCGACATGGTTAGTGATTGGCGATTTGTCGCTGCAGTTTGAATGTGCTTTGACCTCTCTTACGAAATGTTGTTCCAAGGACGATAAGTTTAGTTAGTCAGTGGCCAGCTGAATGTGGCTGATACTTAAAGCGTTCAGAATTTCGGGCCTTATGAGCTGATCTATCATTTTCTAGTGGATTTGTTGTGTTTTGCATTTAGCCACCCAATCAGTGTTTTGAGGTTTTGTTTTATCCGCTGGGTGAATGAGTGCAGGTGAGGGGAAACAAGACTGATGTTTGTCATTGCGTTGGTTATGGAAGAAATATCGTTTTGGCTCCGTGGGCAACAGAGCAAACTGCTGAACTGATACCTATAGTTTTCCGAATTTGAATCATCTGATCCGGGATTTCCGTGTGGTTTTCTGATGAGGACAACTGCGACGTCGGTTAGTCTACCGCCTGTGTTTGCCAATATTTAATTAGATTTACCTAAGTCAGCTGACCAACCTGTTCATATCTCTTGAACCAAGGTACACTACACGAAAGTGGAGCTAGGGTCAATAACAGCTTGAGGTCTTCCATCTCCAAGTCCTGAGTGTGCTTCCACGTGTATGTATATTACGATTCTGTAGGGTAGCAGAATGTTCAAGAAAGTACCGCGCTCCAGGTAATTTAAGACATTGTAGGCCCGCCCGTACCTAGACCAACCACAGGCTTTGTATGACACCCAGAGTGCAAGGGAAGCCCACATGCCACTAGCGACCTGATCTCTCACTTCTGAAATGACTTATTATCCCCTGAGAGCTGACGATGATGACAATGCAGGTTATACATGAAACGAAGGATCAGCTTCCAAGTCTGAATGGCTTCAGGTACTAGTGTAGGCATCCAAAAGTTGTTTGCAGATACTAAATTTGTTGTGTATCTGCTGATACATATTTTCTGTTTCATTAGAAAACAGCAACTACATGGAGTACAACCCTACTCCTACGTTATGGCTATGGGACAACTCTTGATCAGAGTGACGTACATCGTTTCAATCCGTCCAGATTTTGTAAAAAGACAGGAGCAAAGGACATTGCAAAGGCGACAGTCACGTCATTCCAATCCTTCAAGTTGAAGTAGCAATTCTGGTCAGGCGGAATAGCGTCTCATCTCGATACCACTGACTTTGGACCGTTATCCATCAATACTTAGTAGTCGTAATCTGCCTTGCACTTGATGGCCCCCGACGACTGCATTATAGTAAGTATTGTTTCTTAGTTCCACTGCGTTACATCGAATCCTTCCAATGTTTCAACTAAAAAGCTCCGTCAACTGACGTAGCGCTGATCAGACCAATACCGCGCTCTGATTGGCCGGAGTCCAGATCTATTGTGGCGTAGATGAAATCCTTCGACCTAAAATTGAAGCTTATCTAAATTAAGCTCCTGTGCGCAATTCACCTCATTGGTCTTTTTCATCCCGCCGCTGCGCCTTAGGGTCAGGTCTAAGCATTTCGTTGCAACAAGCTGAAGTTACGCATGAAATGAATTATGCAGAGTCCAAAATCCTGAGGATGTTCCCGGAGACCTCATTGGCTTGTCGAGGAATCCTGCTCGTAAAGTGCATCCTTCTGCGTTCCTTCTCATTGTGGCGTTGATCATTGATTCCTTGGTTGCTTGAGGTTGCCGTAAGATGCAATCAAACGGTTTTATTGAGCATTAGTCTTCTGGAAGATATTTAAGAGGCTTCAAACGCCATCAAACAAGCTCTTTCTCATCTCCTCAACAGTATCCTCTTCAACCACCTGACTTCACACTTTAAACTTTACTCTTTGATACACAAGTCCCCCTCTTCTTCAAAAAAATCCCTTCTTGTCCCCTTTCAAAGATGCACGCCATCACTCTCGCAACCGTCCTCGCCGGCGTACTCAACGTCGAAGCGTCCCCGCTTCAACATGCCAAGCGCGTTCTCATGGGTCGTCTAGATGACGGCGCCCACGAGATCGAACACAAGTTCCAGCCTCTAACTGACTTTGACACGGATGGCTGTTACTATACTTCAGCCATCGACAAGGATGGTAATACCAACCGTGGCCTGAGCCAGAAGGATGTTTACTTCAAGGGCCTTGCTGCTGATTGTCGTGACCCTAACCGACTGGAGAACAACAACGTTTACAGCCGGCGCCGTTGCAATAATGGCTGGTGTGCCATCATGTACGAGTACTACTTTGAGAAAGACCAGATTGTGTAAGTGTCCCATTACTCTACTACGAGTACAACGATGTCTAACATAATTACTAGCTGGGGCACTATTGGTGGTGGCATCGGCAACGGACACACTCACGACTGGGAGAACATTGTAGTCTTTGTTCAAGGCGAAGACGTCAAGCGCGTCGCTCCCTCATGCCACGGCGACTACGAGCACGCCACCAACGAACCCCGTCTCGATGGTCAGCGCGCCAAGGTTGTCTACCACAAGGATGGTGCTGAGACGCACTGCTGGCGAATGGCCAACGAGGCCGATGATCAGGTCGAGAACTACACTGGCCAATGGTTCATCGGTAACCTTGTTGGCTGGGATAACTGGCCTGTTGTCAATGGCCGATCTCTCCGGGACTACCTCTTTGACGCCTGGAACGGTGGTGTTGGGCCCAAGTTCTGGGACAATGAGAACAAGTTCACTGATAACTTGAGAAAGGCTGCTGGTGATGGTGTTCCTGGGTTCGATCCTGCCGTCGATGAATAAGCGACTGTGCTTACTGGACTAGCAAAATTCGTATTGTGTATTTATCATTCTTGTATCTTCTGGTGATAGAGAATCTTTCTCGTCGTCGTCCTTCATAATTTTTCATTCAATTTTGATCTCAGCCTCTATTCCTGCCTGATGTTGACTGAACTAACTGAACATTGACCATTGATGGAAGACGCTCTAAATACCAGTAATGCAGACACCATATATAAGATTAACGAATGTCTCACTACTCTATTTAAGTAGCATGATAACAGTAAATTGATTGCCTGGCTCAAATGAAAAGCAAAGGGTCCTTCTTCGGCCTGTGAACTAAAGTCCACTCATTTTCTTTATACTCTAAGCCACCTCCTGACTCCTTCTGTTTGCCGTTGCCTGGCACTGGGTACTTCCTCACATGCTCTATGGCCCAAATGAGATCTTTTCCCAAGACTGGTGGGATCCTGCCATCGCCGTGTAATGTCCCCAAACCTGCAATCTGGAAGAACCCGTCTAACCAGCTGAAAGTCTCGCCATTTTCCCATTCAATCTCATGAAACCTGCGTCCTTCTTGCCTACAGCGACTCTCTCTATCACGTTCCCACTTCTGCTGTTCCTCTTTGGAAGGAAGAGGTATTGCGCTCCTACCGGAGAAAAGCCGTGCAATTGCTATGGCCTGGTATTCGAAGCTTCGGAAAGTAAGAACTCGTGGCATACCGACAACTGCCAAGTTAGGTATATCTTGGAAGAATGTGTGCCAGTAATTATTAATAAGTTTCTTCTTCTTGTAGTCGAATAGTGGGCGGCCGTTCGCTTGGGTGTTCCAGAAAGGATAGGAAGGAAGATAGCCAGTGCAGTAAAGGACGTGATCAATATCAGTGAGTTCGCTGTCATCTTCAAACACGATTGTTCCATCCAGACGGTACTCCTTGATGACTTTCTTCCACTCCACCCCTGCCGGTGGCTCATCACCATCCAGTCTTCCACGTGATCTTCTCGATTGATAGAGTGGAAGCTGAACAGCTTGTAGCAGATCGACAGAAATATCGTGACCCGAGGCTGAATTACCAATGACAAGCACCTTTTTACCAGCATAAATCCAGGGGGAGCGATAGAACTTGGAGTGTATGACTCTGCCTGGAAACCTTTCCATATATGCTTCCAAGCCTTGAACGTGAGGTACCTTGAATATTCAGTCTTCTGTCCATCACTGCCATTTTGATAATATGATATGTACTTACCCAAGGGACGGCATAGTGCCCGTTTGCAAGAATAACTGCGTCAAAGTTCTCCTGCCACCATATATCCACCCGACGCAGTGGATCGTACTTGCGCAACGTCAGTCTCCACAAGTTCAGACCATCCCTAGAGGTCAATGGTAGTTGCGAGATATCTTCCACCGTGGTGTTGAGTGACAGATATCCATCGGTTTTGTGGACTGAGAAGTAAGACTCTATATACTGACGAGGTACATAGTGCGGGACGAATGGCCCGTAAGAGAAGGACATGTCAGAGAAGGACATGGCGATTTGAGGGACATTAGTGCTATTCTCAGTAAGTCAACTGAGCTTCCACATTCTGTTTGTGATGTCTCACGTGAGATTCTGATAGATGGGCGTGTGTGCATATCTCTCTTGCTGGTTTGGGGTGGTCGTAGTCGGCAGGTCTTCTGGGATTACGAGCGGTTTGTCGATTTCTGTTGGTAGAGCTCCAGGTTGGATGGTAGCAACACTTGGATCTGCGTCGTAAATCCTTATCCATCCACATTAGACTGGCCTGTTGGGATTAATAGGCACGTACTAACCAAGTGCCACCAGGTGTTTCCCGGCGCTCAAAGACGCGAATCCTGTCAAAGTAATTTTCGGCTTTTAGAGTAGCTGCCGTGATAGCACCTAAGAAGTACACGTGATGAACATTTGCATTTCGTAAGACGAGGTATGGGTTATTGACTTACCAGCAGCTCCGGCCCCAACGACGGCGATAGATTTTATTTCGAAATTTCCCATTGTAATTGGATGTTCGAGATGAAATTATTTCCAATAGGACTGATTTGAGATGATTTGTATTATACAAACTTGACATATATCGAGAATCACAAATAGAAATGCCTCATCTTGTCACGCCATAAGTCTAAGTTGTTGATCATATTCGTCATGTGTGGCCCGTATGTCACCATCATCAATCACGTGCGACATCAGTGGAACAACACGAATCCTAACTGGGAACCGAAATGCAACAACCTAGCTATTCACTTGCTTTAGTTCTCCCTACCTGGGGTTCTTGTGAATTATAGTCGTGTTCAAATATAATGACAAGTATCCCAGTACCTTGAGTAATTTACACCAATGAGTGATACGGTTCAACTTTCGGCAAGCTTACCACTTTCATACACCGCAAAAGTCAGTACCTTACGACTGATACCCATAGCCCCAGCGCCTAAGACTAGTTAATTCCTATTCCATCGCTAGGCCACTCTACTCCTGCCAACCTGGCCTTGTTCGCGTGTCCCGCATCGTAACGCGGTACCATTACCGTAGGCGATAGCAGCAATCCACGGTACTGTTTCCAAAACTCATGGGACTATTCAATGGGCATAATAATTTCTATTAATATCAAGTATAAACAATGGTCAGGAATGTGGAAAAGGAGATTTGAAATATGGTTCCGGTCACTCGATGCGTAGGCAGTCGAGAATCGGTGAGTTGCTTCCTATTGGTTGCTCATTATGTAGGGTTGGTATCTACCACTACTGCAGTCAATGCGGAAGAGGCTGTTACACCAGACATTCCCCATGCTAGTGAAAGTTAGCAAGGTTGGTACCATTACACAGGGATATCTTAGGAATGTACCTTGGCTCCCTAAATTGGTAGCAACTTTAGTGAATATAATGATTGACATAATAGGCGAGATGCACTTGTTGATGCAAAACCCTATCACCAATTTGTGTGCTCGCTGTCTTAACGGTGGCTCAATCATAACAGAGCAAAAGAACCAAACGGAAGGTAGCTGACCAATAACCAGCATTGGGATCAACTTCAGTACTGGAACTCCATGGCTGATCCTTTCGAGAAATAATATGGTATTGAGCACTCGGTAATAGACGAGGCTCAACCGTACCACTTCAATGCAAGCTGCTATTCTGGTAATCAGGATCATCCTTTCACCTCCAAGATAGAAATAGTTGTTGAAATATGCGTTTGATCCCCATCGGCGACGCTGACTGAGATAATGCTGTAAAGACTGAGGTGCTACTGTCTCACTGATAGCGTTCGGAACAAATAACGTGCGTAAATGTTTGCCCTGTGAGAGCATTGAATAGGTGAGTCGCCTATCAGTTCCCTATGTCCATACGCTATATTAGCAAGGTCGATACTTTCGAACACGGTGACCCTTTTAAGGATACATACGAGGTACTGGACTTGATGCGACAGCACAAAGGGCCCAGTGATAGGTTCCGCATACTTCTGTATAGCCCCTCCCATCTCTTCTCTAACCGATATCATGGTAATGCAGCCTGGGAGGCATGTGACTTTGCCGATATAGTGCTCTGCTCTTCTTCGAACGTATTGACCGAAGGTATACTATCCATTCCGGTACTGAGTCATTAGTGTTATTTATTCCTGGCTGCAATTACATACCTGGAATTGTTGATAAAGATTCCAAACGGACCATTCATACCCAGGCTCCAGTTCAACAAGCACAAGTCCGCAGGCTGCGATAGCGTTCTGATTATTAGCGAGGGCGTTGGCCAGCATAGCTAGCGCTCCTTTGTGAATAGTAGAGTCCGCATCTGTGCAGAATATCATGTCGAATCCTTGGAAGTTATCGTTTATCAGAGGAGGTAAAACGTGCATCCAAAGTTCGTCCCTGAGAAGCCGTGTATAAATAGGCGCATTCGCGCGAATATAATTGAACAGGTCATGACAAAGGATCAAGGAGTCCTTTTTACCGCTGTTTTTGAGCTTCTCTAGTACGATGACAGGGACATCTTCCATAAAGCCCGCGATAATACGTAGAGTGCCCCGTTTCCATTTGAACGAAATATATGACCGCTCAAATTGAGTGATAACACGGGTCATATTACCTCGGATATTCCTGGGCTGTCCATCGAGAATAACGACCATGACCTGACGGTGAGGTGCCGTGCCGTTATCGCGAAGAGAAAATATGGTTTTGACGATCTGTTCTTCACTCTCTGAGTAGGCTGGGATAAGAGACAATATCCATTGCCGAGTCGGTTTCTGCACTGGCCGCAAGACGTGGTAAAAGTTGGATATCACCAGGCCTATAGGTGATATGATGGAGGAAAGGAAGTCTTTGCTTTTGATGAAATATACCATCGCGACCGCAACTTTAGATTCATTTCCAAGAATGGAAGCGATGGCTAATAAGATGTTTAGAATCAGGATGATTCCAAGGAATAAGGTGCGCTGCTTGATCAAGTCGTTCCTTGTAAGTATGCGAGCTGGATCTACGGGATCCTCAACTTCAGGGTATCCCGAGTCCTCAACAAATAGTCCACGGTCGCCGATCTTATCCTCGAGAGGCTGCTGTAAAGTTTCTGTATCAGATCCAGGTTTGACGACTCTTGAGATTTGCTCGCTGTCAGGCTCTTGAGCGTCTGGGATTCTGATGATCGATATAGGTTGTGCGTCTTGTGGCAGTGTTTTTCTTTGTTCTGGATGTGCCATAATCTCTTGCATTCCGCTTATGTGAGGGATATCATGGTGGCTTTCGATATGCGCAATGGCCATTTGAACCATTCCTCTTGAGGACCGTAGATATTGAGTGGCACTTCCGCCTGTTGGAGACCGGGTATAGAAGGGTGAGGTACAGAATGGATGGAAATTATGGAAAGAGAAGGCCAATTTCTACGCTAAATTTCGAATGTGGGTTATTATGACAATATATCCTACTTCTCTCACACACAGATCCCGATCTGCATTGAGCAGCCATTTCATCTGGTCCTGTCTTCAGAAGTCAAGTCCCGGTCTCGGCCGGCGAAATCTTGTTCTAGAACATGCATCTGTTTCTGGATGGACGGTTTCGTTTATGGCAAATGCGTCGCACGCCACACTAGAATCTAGACTTTTGATCTAGCTAACACCACGTATCATTGAAACCAATTTGCCTCCGAAAAAAGAATCTATCGTAATGGAAGTATTACATGCCGTCCAGCCTATATACCTTTTCGATTGCGAACGATGAAATCAAAGGTTTTACATTGCCAGGACCAGTTCTAATTACCTCCGTGTGTAGCAAAAGTGATCGTTCGGTATACTTCGGTTATGATATGTACTTAAACCTCTGCCAATTTCCGATTAAAATGGCTAGTAGATTGCCTGCCTTTCACGGAGATTCAAGCCTTGTGGTTATGGTTATGTAGATTTCGATATTTCTATGTTTCTTAACTAGTAGAATATGATTTAGATTAACTCTCACCGCTGTTAAAGTCATCTAACATAAGTTTAAGTTCTTTCCAAAATGTATTTCATTCCCCCTGGTTATGGCATTAAGTTTCAAGTTTCAGAAGGTAATTTCAGATTCAAAGTGTTATTTAGGTGCCATTGAGGCATATAAGCAGTCCGTTAAAGACGTTAATGACTCTTTAGAGTTCAAGAATAGATATCTCGAGAACGAATGTATTGTGGGGTAAAGATAGGGGGTTGTAAGTTTGGAAGATGGAGGACAAGTTAATGAGAATGTGCCTCTTAATATTAGGGCAGGGCAAGGCAAGGCAAGGCAAAAAAAAAGGTCCTGTGTAAGTACTGGAGTCATAGTGCTTGAAAAGTGTATTTCAAGATGGAAACCTTATTATCAGGTGCCTCTTAATGTTCAGGAACATAAGGTTTTATTTCCATAAGCTTAAATTATAGTGGCCTCATGCTAATTAAGTCTTGAATCAAAATCCACATTCCAAGCTAATATTGATATGCCACTTCGCGATAAATCCTGAATTCTCCTTCCCCTACAGGATCATGTGTGTATAATACTTTCTAGCTTGGGTTGCGCAACCGCAGTTATGTTTGTGTTGAAGAACTCAGTCACCACTCGAGTCTTTTCATCGCGCAGGAAGTAATCATACCCAATAGCAACGTTGCAAGGATTCAGGTAGACGGTCAGAGGATTTTTTCCTCGATCCATGATCATCCACTATGCTCAATGTCAGCATGTACTCCCTAGCAGATATCAGTAAGAACTTACGCCTACTCCGCGACCAGAAAAATCTCTAGTCACTTGCCCAATGAAGACGGCGTCCCCATTTACGAGCATCTGGGTTGTTAGGATAGGAAAGCTCACGGCATCATAGCCCCTCCAGACTACGGGACTCTTTGATGCGTTCTGAAACACGGTCATGGTATGGTCCACGTTGTCATCATATGTGACATTGTTGTAATCGAAAACCGATGATGTTAACATCCCATCGACGACTTGATCAGCCAGGATAAGACCTTTCGACGGCAAATTATGTATGAAGCCAGTGGATATGGATGACATCTTCTGGTTCCTATATTCTAGTTAGAATTTTGTTGATTGATTGGGAAATCGGCTGAAAGCTTACCATTTGTGCTGGACAAAGCTAGTTGTGAACTCGGCTTGAATAACTGGAGGGTGAGGCTGCTTGAACCCAGCCGAAAATTCAGTTGTCAAAGCAGCACTTGCACATTTGTCTATCTTAGGCACCTTGCCTTTTGCTGATGACGGGGTAGCGGGTTTTGCTGATGTTGTGGTAGCCACAGCTACTTGGTGTGCGATGAGAATGCAAAGAAGATTCTGAAAATGCATCTTTTCTCTGGTTTGTTCACGTTACGGGCCCTTAGGGTCGTCAAAGTCGTTGTAAATGTATGTGAAGATCTTCAAACCAGGCTCTCGTCTAACTTCTTATAATGTTTGCCTGTCAATGGCTCCGAATGCAAATCTGGTACTGATTGGGATTGCCTTGTCAGCTTTCAATCATTCCGCAACCGAAAGTGAATGATTTCTGTGTTTGGTACGAGAACAGCCTATTTTGCCAATGCTTCGCCAACACGTTCGCGGGATTTGCCGCTAGTGGTCATGACATGCTCCTAAAATGCAGCTCATCTGACAGCGAACGCCACATGGTGTGATGTCTTCTGACGGAATAAGAGAAAAAGCAACCAAACTAGGTCTGGACCGCATAAACATGGTCTGACTTCCAATCCTGCAGGTTTTGCCCTTCAGCCGAGTGACGGTAACAGCAACTACCAAGGGACCAGATAAGTTATCACGTTCTCAGAATCTAGGCCTATTATGTTGATGCCTCGAGAGGTGGTAAATCTAGAATAATCAGACTAAATTTTATTTTCTCCTTCGGGACAATTATACTGTATGAAGCATTTTATTCCTGATCTACTTACTTATTGTCGGCGGTGTGAAAGATGACATGCATGGTTACATTACTACGTGTCCCGAGACACTACACTGCATTGTAAAAGTGCCAGACATGTCTCGAAACCATGGGTATCTCTGCCGCGAGGTTGCAGGCGAAATCCGCTTATTCGTCTCGTTCTTCGATGAGAGTATACCTCTAGAGTCAATCTTACAGAATGAATGCAATACAGTATTGTGGACGTCATGATGCCTTCCTGTCTGTGGTTGCGGCGTTATTTGAATAAGCTTTCTCAAAATCTCATACAGTCTCTCTAGGTACCTAATGCACCAGATAAGATGCAGTACATTGGTTAGTAATCGAATTCTAGACCGCGGACATGCATCAGAGGCTTGGCGGTCTCGACTCCCTCACGTCGCACAAGGTGTCTTAATTCCAGTAGATTTCTGAATTTACAATTAGTGATCACTTGCAGAAAATGTAAAAATACATCCGGATCTTTATTCTCAATTGGCTCCCATTCCCAGACATCACTACACCATTATTACACGTAGGAAAGGACGCCATAATTCCTGATATTGATACATGCAGCAGCCACTCAGTACAGATTGTCAGTGTTTAACTGGGAGGGAATTGCAATGTAAATTATTTTGGTGTATAGCCAACTCACCAAGGGGCCTAGACTCCATGTATCATGTATCATGTATCGATGGATCGATGGATCGAGACATGGAAGATGAGACACATTCATACTGGTCTCAGCTGCATTACTTATATTTTCTCGGGTTAGCCCACTTAACTAACCCTTTAAATTTCAAGTTTGATCTCTCGCGTTCATTGCCATGTATAACATGTCGCAACCATTGGTCACTGATCCTGCTCAATCCTCTCCACTGAAGCAAGAATGTAGTTGTGCCCTTTCTTTTGTTTACAACTCCCCACTTTGTTGCACAATCAAGATCGCGATGTACATACATACCAGTTTGCAAATCGAGAAAAACGGCTTCTAGACCCAAATATACTGATTTCATGTTCAACATAGGCCGGCGGAAGAGTCGCATCACAACTTCTGAACAAAGAGCCCGCAAGAGAGCTAGCGACAGAGAAGCTCAGAGGAGAATTCGTGCCCGTACAAAAGACTACATCATCCACTTGGAGCGCGAACTGGCACAATTGAAGAACAATCAATGGCGCGACCGTACAATCCAGGAGCTACTTCAACGGAACGAATCTACAGAGAAAGAGCTACTACAGCTGAGGAAGACCTTGCGGACTCTCGAAGATGGCCCAGCTCAATGTCAGCCAAGCCCGTTTTCTTTACAGATGACAGGGATAGATATATGTCCCACAACAACCTCTGATGCGATGAAACTTCTCGCCTCTAGAGCTGGCGTATCTCATGACCCTCATATTTCCCAAAATCCCATCGACTTCAGCTTCCTTCCCGGCAACAATGACCTGTACCATCTGGCGACAGATATTTCAGAGGGCTATGAGGACACCTCCCTCTCCCTCTCCTCCTTTACACAGAGTCCATCACCAGCACATCACCATACTGGCTACACCCCGCCCAGCTCTTATCATCATATGATAACTCCGGGTAGTGCGACAGCCCATCTTTTCGATGGCACGTGCTCTCATCGCTTAGCAAGCAATGAGTTTTCCATGAATGGTAGCGCTGACACGTTCCCTAAACCCCCTATCTACTCGAAGCAGAACGAAGGAATTCACTGCAGCCTTTGTCTTAGTAGCATAGCTAGCTTGAGTACTTGACTCCCAGTGTTCTACATTCCTGACCCTCAATGTGGAGTTCTGAAAGTAGAGGATAGCTGTGGATGCTGCGATTATTTGGAATGCAACCTTAGTTATGATAAATTTTATCTGTTACCAACATTATCACTAGTGCATTCTTCAGATTAAGTGTCGTACGTGATAAGAATAATGAATATACATAGGTTTGTAGTTTGACAATGAGTGATATTGTAGGGGAATGTATCGTCTATGCCATAAGGGGTCTTCAGCTAGCAGTTGTTAGACAATTCTTTGTGGTACGACAGTAATTAACCTCACAGTGTAGTAAGATGCATTCCTTCTTCAAGGTTCTGAATTGAGTTCATTTGAAAGTGAGTGAAAGTGAATGAAATCTAATTTTCCCTACTCACACCACATTCGCACTTCAACACCTTCCAGCCGGGAAAGCACCGCAAAGTCCATGCCCCATTGTTTATGACACACAACAATCAAGTCAAACTCTCCCAATTTCCCTTCGACCCAATCATCATCATCGAGGCGGCCAATGTCTGGTACATCCATCTGTTGCACAAGTTTGTCCGCAAACGATACTGCTAGGCCGGATCTCTTGAGCTCTCTGGCAAGCCTCAATCCGGGAGAGTTGACGAGATGCCGTTGTCCTGCTTTGAAACCAACGCCGACAACAAGTACCTTGCGATCCAATTCCGCTCCGGAATCTCTGTTTTTTGCTTCGCCAGAGAAGGTTCGTAGAATATCGTCAGCTACCTGAGCAGGGCGTTTATCCATTGCTTCAGTGGCCATCTTGAGGAGTGGAAAGTCGCAGGTAGCAAAAAGATAATGAGGGTTTACTGGGATACAATGACCTCCAATGCCCGCGCTAGGATTGAATGGTAAATACCCAAAGGGCTTTGTTGCTGAGGCGCGGCAAACCTCAAATGGGTCTATACCAAGGGATTGACAAGCATCAGCCATCTCGTTGGCGTACGCAATGCCTATCATTCGTTGGCAATTCTCATAGAGCTTAGTCATTTCGGCTACCTCAGGTGACGAGACTGGAATAACCACATCAAAAACGTGGCTATATACCCGCTGTATGGCGTCTAACGAGCCTGGGATAAGATCATCAAGACCTGATACAATCTTAGGAATAGATTGCATCGGAGGGTCAGTCCGGCCAGGATCGATACGCTGTAGATAAATAAGCACACCGTGTCGTTGTCTTACAACAGAACTTACTTACCTCAGGTGACATTCCGGCAAAAAGTCCTCGTGCCATCGCAATGGGTCCAAGGAGCTCACGGGTATGTCCCACGGCGACTGAGCTTTCAATGACAACAGTAGACCCGCGTTTGGCATGTTGCTCTACCTTTTGCAAGGCATTTTCCAGATAAGAAAGATTGATCGATTTGTCCAGACGCAGCAGGGTTGGTACTGAAATGAGAAAGTGCGTCGCTTTGCCAAGGTCACTTTCGGTTGACGTTAGTGTGACATTCGGCCGCGAGCGGTATTCTTTTCTCAAATCGTGTATTCTGTCTTTATCGACATCAAAGCCCAGGACATTATATCTTGACGAAAATGAGTCGATAAGTCCCGCCCCAACAAAGCCAACTCCAATTACCGCGATTAGTGGAGTTTTTCGCGCACGAATCTCATTCGAAACATTCCGCGGGTAGCGAGAGTTTCTATCATTGGGACTTGCAGAAAAGGGGGAAAATGTGAAGGACCGGTTCTTGAACATTGTTGATGGTGCCATTATTGCGGGTGTTGATAATAATGAGGGAGTTTAATGTATTGAATCTTGGGCGTTGGTATCAACTACAGGACTTCTGGGAACCATGATTTTATATCCATGAAGGCTCAACATTCTCATTTTATCAATTTTGTTTTCTTCAATCAAGCTGTTTGCAACGTGAAGTAAGATCACCTTGGATACCAAAGTGGAAACCCAATTCAGAGGTGGCTGGATCTAGCTCGGGACTGTCAAGTGCAAGATCGTCGAGAAGGGTTCAGTCTCTGGTCATAGGGTTTAACTCAATACCAGACCCACCAACCATAGCCATTTTGTCCTCGATTGATCTCGTTGCCAAATCCTCCAGGATCGGAAGGGTGAGGTGACAGTGGCGATACAAGGGAGTCTCATGCAAGCAGCCCTGTGGCTGAAACAGAAAGGGATCGCATTCCGACTGATCAATCGAATGACATGGAAGGTTCGAGAACGCATTGTACTATTTTTTTCACAGTCAAAAATTATGTCAGAACTACCTCGATGCTCACACGTATAGTGTTCTTCAAAAATCATCAATCTAGTTGCGGATCAGAGTCTATAATTTGAAACTTGGCGGACTACTTGGTGCAGGAAGTAAACACGTAACTTAGTTATCTGCCGCTCGCATATTACTTGTGTTTTGCCGGTAAAATGATAAACTATCCAGTCTAGGGTACGAGGTTGAAAAAGGACGTAACATAATGTACCTAAGTTGAGAACGTTCCAGGCCGGCCTAGACCTCGACCTTATTCCAGCCTTACTCAAGACACCATGTAGCACTACTGAGTCAGAATTTTAGTTCCAGGGCCAACTGCCGAGAAAACGACTAGATTAGCGCAAACTTCATTGACAATCTGACTCATAATCAGGCCATTCCCCGAAAGCTGGATTTGACATCTCCGTACGACGCGTGGTGCACTGCTATGTACTTTCCACCTAAATCCGGCAGCATTTCGCTTTTGTAACATTTCAAAGTAGTCCAATCACGTTGTGGGGGTGACGTGAATTTCCCATTCCAGCATCAACTCTGAAAAGTACCAAAGTCATGTTGCAATTTGTAGAGTGTTGGAGCAGGCGTGTGCTGATTATGGGTCTTCTTGGTTCCTGATCGCAGAGGTGACATGATTTAGAAGAGATCTAGATTTCGGACAGGGGACATCTTGTGGCACATTCAGGGACTCACTGCACTACTGAATGCTTATTGCGCTATCCGACGCAGGAACGGCAGGTACGGTTGTCGAAGTATTCAGGTCTTAGAAGTTTAGTCCCATCTATGTGATGTAAGTCAATTTCTCCTTCGGAACAGTTAGTAGTTCACATTCTGGAACGATCAGTAAAAGGTCAATGCAACCTGTTGTTGCTGTCAGGTGCTCATATACATTCAATAGTAATTAGACGCTTAATTCAGTATCACACTACTATGTGAATCAGCCTCAACGATATGTCTTCACTGCTCAAACCACAAACGTGATATATCAACCTTTCGCCCCAATGTCTAGACAGCGCCATTACTTCATATTCCCGCATGCGTATAGCTCATGATCTATCCATCATTCCGTAAGTTGTCAGTAGTGTATCCACCATGCTTCTGTTCACAAGCCGTGGCCTGTTCTAGGATGTCTCCAAATCTAATTTGGCCACAAGATTCTATAGATTTATTCGTTTCTGGTCAAGTCTATAGCCAAGTTATGTAGCAAGGGAATGGAGCAATTTGCAACCACATTTCTGGACATAGTGCCCTAAGACTTTGCGTTTAAATACAAATTGTTTCTCCCACTAGAATCAACTTTCTCTTCACCAACTTAGCAACCATTAGCAACTGACCAATACACAACAATCACAACAAGAACTATCGAACACTTCAAGATGCTCTTTCTTAGCATTGTACTCCTTTACCTTACTGCAATGAAGGTGGGGCTGGCAGATACCAGTATCCCGGCATGCAAGCCGCCCCCCTCTTCTTGCGCCTTTCTACCTGCGTTCTCTACTGAGATCTGCTCGGACATCATCGGTATGGGCCATTTCTAAAAGACAGAACGAGTTTTAAACTAAGTCAACATTTTTAGCTTCTCAGTCGAAGACACTCAGTACATGCTTCGTCCCTGCTGAGACTGATGTCACCACAGTGACTAGTCCTGCCCTAATCAAAACCACAACTGTGATTACGGCAACTACTACGACCGAGACTAGCACTTCCACAATCTCGAAGACCCAGACGTGAGTTAACTGATAGATGAGAAAAGGGAACGCATTGCTGACCACGTATACTGAGCAGTAAGCACCTTGCTGTCATTGGTGCACTTTACACAACCACGGTGATCTCGGCGACCCAGACGACTATTGTTTTCACTACAGTTCCAAAGGTTCAGACCAAGTCTCAGGCAGTCACTACCACCATCACCATCCCAGCGTAAGATTTATGTTCATCTGAAGATTCATCAAAGCTAACGAGGCTTTAGGACCAAAACAGCCAAAACCACCTCAACTTGGGCGCAACAATCCTGCGACGTACCAGTTGACCGTAAACTTAGGTTCAAGCGGGATCCAGTTATCGAGAGGGGTGCTCTTCCCCTCAACTGTTGTGAGTCTACTAGCCACACCTAATTCTCATTACGTCAACTGATCTTGAACCAAGACTGTTTCTTGACGACTAGCTCTACAAGCGCCACAACTGCATCCAGGACAGTTACGACCAGACCCCTGACGACTACCACTATCACAAAGCTCACAGGTGGTAAAGTTCCAACTGCCACAAAGACACTTTTAGTCAAGGAAACAACCACCACCCAGACTACTATTGCTGCTGAAACATCTATCACGACCACCATCACTAAAACCAGGAGATCCAAGGTTACTGAGACCTGGCAAAAGACCAAGTTTTCGACTACAACCACAACCTCTGAGTATACCAAGACAGCTACTACTAGAACCATTCCGGTTTCAACCGTCCAAGTCAACCCGTGCGGGCCAACTTCCTATGGTAGAATTGAGATCGACCTACCCGAATCACAAGAGTTGATGATAAGCAATGAAGTTGCCCTCTCCGGTAGCACCAATATCGACAGGGATTGCTGTAACGCCTGCTACAATACCCTTGGCTGTGTATACTGGGCTAAGAGCATGACGGATGGTTCCTGTCTCAATTTCAAAGCGATCGCTTCAGCTGGATGTTCGACCCCCCAGTGTCCTAATGGCTTCCCCCAGTTTTCCGTATCAGGTCAGGATGATCAGTACAGTTACTTTGCTGGGCCTTGTGGAAGTGAGATGATTCAAGCATAGGTAGCTTGGATATATATTATTCCCACGATGCTGTTCCCTCAAGCGAATACTAGGGATGGGCCTTGTGGAAGTGAGATGATCCAAAGATAGCTTCAATATACATCATTCTCATCAACCTTAAAGTTAGCAAGTTTACCACCATTGCAAAACTCGAGACTATTGACGAAATGCAGCACAAGCAGAGCCCCGTGGTAAGGGTTGCTCGTCTTGGTACAGAGTACACACATTCGCCAGCCATTGAACTTGTAAGTGCAGTTGACACTTGGCCTCTTGGGTCGGCATCTGCTTCCAGCTTGTAGATAGTACTTTACTACGGCACGCATTGCGAATTAATTCCTTTGGTACATTATAGTGTAAGCCTTTTACTAAACCGAGATACTGGATGATACATCCACAGCCACTATCTTTGGATAGGCAGTGTCCAAGTGCGTTCTTCTTTACCAAACGGGCGCGCGGTAACCCATCACATGTATCTGAAACCACCCGTCTGGCATCTGGTTACTGGCATTGTTCCTACAGCTATTTCTTCATCTCCTGAGGGGATTAATACTTGGTCTCGCCCTCGACACAATACCCCAAGAAACTATTTTAAAACTGATTACTTATTCTAAATCTGTCTAGCTCTTCCTGTATCCTTTGCATCTCGCCATATCATATACGTTGCCTGATCTAACTTAATACCTCTTTCATTATCGTGATTTCGCCAATTGGCGTAGCGCCATAGCCTAGTGTTCGCATTAGCCAGGCGTTAAAAACAGCGGCTCCATTTCTCATGTTCTTGAGGGCGTCTCAAATTTTCCACAGATAGCCCAACTTGCCACCGGGATGCTTTCCTGTGCTGAGTACAATTTGTGAAAGCAAGTTGATCAACAACAGTATGTGTGGTTTTGGGGGCTAGAGTCTCTGAACTCAGGTCGAGTAGCAGTGATGCTGTGAGGGTCATCAAATCGTTATAATACGAAGGTTCAGCTGGCATCATTTGCGCGTCTCCTTTATTCAGCACCGAGTTCTCCCAGGGTTCCATTTTGGCTCTCAAAGTCTCCAGGCATTCCCTAAGTTCCTCTTGCGGAGTGTAATGACAATCTATTATCTTCAGTATCAGTCGATAGAGGGACGTGGGAACACCAAGGACAAGACTGGTGCAGGGAAAGAGGAGTCTACAGAAGCATACAACCCGGCTAAGTTCTCAGCATGATTGATAAACCCAGAGTTAATTCGAAAGTATGGACAAAAAGGCCGTTGTATAGAGAGGAAAGCCTTTGAACAGTACGCTCTCGACGAAAATACGGTCAAAACAGCGTGTAACTGATACTAGAAGTATCTGTTCTTAACCCCTCATGCAAAGGAGTTTTATTGCACCAGTAACATGATGTCTGGGGCCAGACGAGGGGTCAATTCCCAAGATCTGTCATTCGTCAGAATTTAGCAGCAGATCCATATATAACTACACAAGAGCGAACACCTACATCATGGACGTATAAGAAAGACACTGTTGCTAGCAAGCACGAATGCTTATATTTATCTCCCTGTTGGAACTGCAAAAGCGCCTGGTTGAGCTCTCTCAATGCTTTAGAGTAATATTATAAGGCGACCAGCCGTACCAGTTGTTGCCTAATGATGTATGCTTATTCGAGGCACAGCTGGCCAACACCGCATTCTTAACGCTGTTGCTTTGTAGCATCATCTCCATCAATTGTGATTTACATCGCAAGAGGTATGCCTCGTCCATCACAGGTAGGAAGAATGATAGAAGGAAAGTAGAAATTGAAAAATGGCAGACCAGCTCGAGTTCGACATCCAGTTGCAAAAGAGGATGTGGTGCTGTAAGAAATGACGGGCGGCGATGAATCACTAGCGGTTGGGAAGACGATATGTTGGTATTTTTAGGGGAGCTCGATCTTGAAGTGGATGCAAAATTTCTTTGTCTGCTTGATGACATCAAAGGCGATCTGGACATACCAAAGCGATGGCATCTATCCGCCATGTCCGTAGCCTCCGGCCATATGCAACTGCGGCCGAAACGGGAGAAGTTACGACATGATGGCTTTTCTTCTGCACACTTGACTCTGCGCCGTCTACCTGGTTGCTGTCAGCATAACAAGAAGAATGAACGTGTTAGACGTTGAGAGGCCCACAAGTGAAGCATCCAGTTTTGGCACGCAATCTTGGATCTGACATAATCGACGACAATTCTGAGGGATATTAAGTTCACTGTGTGACTCGTGGGTTGCTTTGAATGTGAGTTGATAGACCTCCTTTGTGCTTGACCATTTCACCATTCACAGCGGTATCATTAGAGTAAATGCCAAAACTAAGGAAGCCTTGCTGGCGCTACAGGTAGAAACAAACGTATTATGGCTTCCCCCAGTTTTCTGTATAGGGTCAGGATGACCAGTATATGTACTTTGCTGGGTATTATGGCGGTAATATAATCCATGGATAGTTTCAGCATATATAAGACTTACAATATTGTTCCTTTTTAACGAGCATTAGATTGTTTATAAGATTGCTCAACGTAGATAACTGATCTATGCTCTGCCTATGAAAATGCTGTTTCATTGTAAAGGAACAAGCACTAGTTATGGGAGTAAACATGGAATTAAAGATAGGATTGTCAGCCAAAAAGTGAGTATATTACAACTAACTGGACTATAATAGATACAGCGTAAAAGTAAAGGGCTTTCTTATCATGTACATCAAGACTATCGATCATGCTTTTCCAAGATGCCGTAAACGAGAAACTGCCAAAACAGCACGTCCTGCGTGAAACTTGCCAGTCGCTCAAGCATTTACTGGAATCAATTGCCTGAGTCTGAATCTCAAGTTCTCACTAGATTGGGGGCTTAGATGCGGGGGACGACATCGCGGGCGTGGCGGCGGACGTAAGGGGTAGAGTTGCAGCCGGAGTCGTTGTTGTTCTGGGGGGGCTGCTGGTTCTGGTTTTGGTTCTGGTTCTGGTTCTGGTCCTGGGACTCAGCAGCGGGAGCGGGAGCAGAAGAAGAAGCACCACCCTCGACAACCTTCTCGACATCGCCAGAGGCACCGTCAGCAGTACCACGGATAGTACCACCGGGAATGACATCGGGACCGGGAATGACGTCGTAGGCAGTGGAAGAGCCCCAGAGAGAGAAGTTGACGGCAGGATCGTCCTGCTTGTAGACACCAGGGATCTTGACAGAGGTACCGGGGATGCTGGAGGCGCTGTTGCCAGAGACCTCAACCTGGGCGCAGGCGTAGTAGAACTCAGCCTCACCACCGTGAGCGCCGTGGAGGGCAATGTGCTCACCACGGACGAGGTACTGACCATCGGGGAGAGTAGAGGGAATCTTGAAGTGGACAGAGTCCTCATCCCAAGAGCACCAAGAGGGGCCACGGAGCTGCTCAGGAGTACCAGCCTTGCAGACAAGAGCCTGATGGATCTTGTACCAGTCGAGGTTGGAGGGGTCAGCCTTGGTAGCATCGTCAACCTTGGCAGCGTAAACCTGGATAGGACCAGGGTGCTGCATACCAGTACCGCCGAAAGCCTGCTTGAGACCGATCTCATCACCAGCCTTGACCTTGAAGACGTCGGCGGAGGCGGTGCTGCCCTTGTTGCAAGTGAAGTCCTTGTCGTTGGGCGAGATGGAACCGTCGGGGATGCCCTTGAACTTGGTGGGCATGTAACCGTTCTGGTGCTTGCGGATGTACTGGTTGTCGGTACCCTCTTGTTTGGCACTGAGGGTGAGCTTGTCGAAGGTGTAGTGGGCGCTGACAGCGGAGGCCAGGCCGAGAAGAGCAGAAACGTAGCTGGTGGTCTTCATATTGATGGAGTTGGAGTGAAAGAAGTGAATGAGAGTTGATCGCAAGCGATGAAAATAACGATAGTAAGTTGATAAGAAAGAATGAAGTGAGACTAGCTCTGTGGAACGAATGGAATGGGTTGATTGAAGAATGGATGATTCGAAAACCTTTGAGCGAGACCTTTGAGGATATTTATATCGAATGGATTTCCTCTCGATCTAAGCCAAGCACATCCGTCCCGTATTTCATCCTAGGTCTTGTTTTTTCCCGTCTCAAGTTCCCTCCCGCGATCCTACCATAACGGTTCCATTCTGGCCTTAATCGCGTCCGGCCTTGTTTCTTTTTGCATCCAAAACTGTCGCCATTGGTTCGTTCTCTACCCTTTTCCCTCCTTTTGGTCTGTTTCGTTATCTTTAAAATCTATTTCAGACGTTTAGTTTCTCTTGGCAGCTGATATCCCTGTTCACCCTGGTTTCACCACGTTTCAACAGCCGTAAATTTTCTTGGCTAGCCAATGAGAAGCTCGGTTCACGTTCAGCTCGACGGAGAAATTGGAAATTTTTTACCGTTCGTATCGCTCATCACTTGTCATTTTTATCATTCTTAAGTTATATCTGGAGACGGCTGTTTCTCGCTGCACATACAGATAGACTCTATTCAGTCTTCAAAAGGCAAAGCGTACTATAACTCACTGATAACTGGCTGCGTTCGAATCGTAGTTAAGATTTTTATTGAGTTTTGGTATCCACTAAAGAAAGCCATCAGTGATGCTTATGCTTGATTGATGGAAACAGCTCCGTGCTTCGGCTAGCCTTGGCGAAATCAATTTATCACGACAGGGGTGGAACATTCAACTGAAGAGTGGAGTACGGCAAAATTACTAGATATGTGATAGGTGGAACATGTCGATCTTGAAACAAGCGTTCAAGGATTGGGTCGAGCGTTGGTTATTTGGCAGTCTCGGCCGATACTTATAAAGCCTTAGGTAAGATGTATCAGATATCGAAATCAGAGGTTCGTGATCTGGGGCGTTAGAGACTCGATAACTGGTAGTAGTTTATTAGTCCGCGTTGCATGTCCTCTCCGATTCTTATCTAGATACATATCTGGTCATGCCCGAGTCTCAAATGGTGAGACAGCTGACAAGTGGTTATCTAGTTGGATATCCTCAAGTTTTTGCTCCAGTGAGACCTGCTACAATCACAATAGCATTGTTGCTGCGTTCCCCATGGAGCTAACCCAGTTCAACGTCCAATTCACAGCTCGAGCTCTAGCGCTGAAACAAACCATCAATCCTATGTTAAGACTCTCCGAGCATAAACAAAGTTCCAACCGTCACACTACCCTTGGATACCATCAATTGAAGATCGTCTTAGCAGTAGCGGCAGGTTGCGACTCAAAGGTCAATCTCAGACACAGGAACCTCATACCAGTTACACCCAACCTGCTTCCAAATCGACATATAGCAATGCCAGCCTCCACTGCAATTTATCGATGCCCGAGTTCGTTCCAAGACAGCAATTGTTGGATTGGCTGTGGTTGAAGTGAGCTCGCTTGTTAGACTAGTCCATGTAGAACTCAGTCATGACTGAGACATTAGTACCTCTACAACCTGCGATAGCATTGACATCATTACAAGCAAAGCCAGTGATGAATTTACCCTCGGAACTATCACATCTACCAAAGAGTCAGCTCTTGTGGACTTTGAGACTGTTGGTGATGACAGAGGTGACCATGGTCAGAGGAATTGAGGTGATATCGAAACGCAAGTTAACCAGAGCGAGAACTTTTGGGTGAGGATTGCAAACTGATAAGGTAGAGGGAAAGGTTGATAATGTGGCAGATAGAGAAGAGAGACGTAGTTGCTGGTGTCGTGCTCACTCATTCTTTGGTCTTTTCCACTGTCACTCAATGAACTCAATCTCTGCAGTCTTCAGCAACATTTGACACTGTAGTTTAGCTACTAATTTTCCACCTCTGGTTAACTATTCAAAGTAGCTTCGGATAGCAATTAGCAGACACATTCTTTCTCTCCTCTGATGACCTTTCTGAATCTTCTATTAATGCTCTCGCGGTGGCAATAGCATATACGTAATAACGTGGCACTACCGCAGCCACCGTATGTTCCATGTTTTTAAGGAGTCTGCATACCAAAGAGTTTCTTTAACTAGCATTACAGCTAATTAAAGAGTAAGTATCTCAAGGCAGATATTACTATTTGAGCAGAGGATTTAAAGTCTAGGTATATTCTTCTCGGAGGACAGCCTTGGTTTCATGACTTAACATAAACTTATATTTTAACGCAGGGAAGCGAAAGGTAAAATTGCTATTAAAATTATACCAACCACTAAATAAACTTATATTAAATATTTAGAGTTACTAACAATCGAATATCAGAGCTGAGAGCAGTTTTACTAATACTTCTTATAACTCATGGCTCTGAGCGACTTGCAATAGCGATAAGTACACGTAGGCAATGTACCAGGCTGAAGATTGAGGATAAAGAATTTCCAATAGGCGAGTTTAGTCCATTGAACATCACGTGCATTACGATCGGATATACGGATAGAAACTCAAGTAATTGTGCTGAGAAGTAGTGGGGCTTTATTCTTAGGGAATCATCAAAAACTGATTGCTCTTGCAGGTTACTGATGCTGTGTTAAGGCGCAGGCTGAGACAGTTAAACAAGAGTAGGGCAGGTGATACTTAGACATATTATGATGTATACGATTGCGAAATGGCTATTTCATCATTCCATGGAATAGAAACAGGCAAGATCTGGCATACGTTATTATGGCATACGGTGAAATTCTAAGTTACAAGATGTAAAAAGTAGAAAAAGATTAATCATTATAAATAAAGAGAGAGAATCTATCTATCAATCTTAGTTAATTAATAGTAGTCTATTTTATTCATAGAGAGAGCCACTCTCTTATTCTAGAACTGTCTCTTACTTGATGCTACTACAGTTGACAGTAAAGTCCAATGGTATTTTCATCTGTAGGGTAAGAGTCATAGCTTTAAGTGTTTGGTAACCTAGTAGGTATCCCTAACTGGGAATACTACCTCAGCTCAGAAAATGACACACGCACAGACACTAATGAGCAATAGCCTGAATCCGTTGACAGCTCTATTAGCGTTAGCACAGACTTCACAAATTACTACTTCATTGATTAAGTCGTCAATTTCTGCATAATAATCCACAACCTCAATAGTGATTGACGCCCTTTCCTCATTCCGTGACTATCTCCGTTAACAGTTACAGATCTTCATATAGCCAGATTCCATTATTTCCCCAGTGCTACGTCAATCTCACATCTCGCAAGGTTCACTTGCTCATGATGTTACATCTAAAATTATCATTGGTGGAACAATATTCAACCAAGATGAGTCTCACTCTGGAAAAAATCTAGAAAGTCTTCCCCTTTAAGTCATCGTGAAACATGTGTCTCCACGTGGCCCGGACCATCAATCGGATCGTGTTCTCAACTGAGACTGTCCACATCAACCGAAATGAGCCAAAGCCCTTAAGCTAAACTAGGTTCAGAATACCCGAGACAAATGGGTCAAGTGAACAGGGAGTTGCAAGCAGACATTGGACCTGTTGTAGTTGTTTCCCCTCTCCATTTTGCCAAGTAAACAAAACTGCCGAGAGTCGTCTCACTCTCATCTCATCATTTCCCATTGTGACGATGCATTTATCACGCATTTAGCCTGATGAATCATCCGACGCGCCTACTTTACCCAAGGCGGGAATCCACAATTTCAATGCACCCCAGATAACCCAGTACCAAAAGTCCCCAAGAAATCTGGAGATCGGGAGACAAATTGGCCAGTTAAGCTGGAGGCTAGAACCGCCTAGAATATTGATACCCCTGGAAGTTCGGGAAGCGGCATGATAATCATAGTGACAATCTCCTCGAAACAATCGGAAGCAGTCTCCGGTTGACTGAGAAGGGAAAAGTTGTAGCTTCTTACGGAAGAATTCCACCCCGCGCATAGACTTGCTTTTGTTGGCCTTGTTTAGAGTCGAATGGCTCGAACATCGATGGACGACGATCGAGCCATCCACTACTGAGATCTGACATATTTAACATCCTGCATTCCCGCTCTCTTGGCACTTGGCATCCATCACTCACTCTCACATACAAACAAAAGCACCTCTTCATTCATTCCCATTGCAGGTCAATTGCTTACTATCTTCTTTTACCTTTACACAAACAACAGTCACCATGAAGTTCTCTTCCCTCCTCTTTACCGCCTCGCTGGTCGCGGCCATGCCTGCTTCCATCGAGCCTCGTCAGGCCCAGAACAGCATCAACAAGCTGATCAAGAACAAGGGCAAGCTCTACTATGGCACCATCACCGACCCCAACCTTCTCCAGAGCCAGCAGAACAACGCCATCATCAAGGCCGACTTCGGTCAGGTCACCCCCGAGAACTCGATGAAGTGGGATGCCACCGAGCCTCAGCAGGGCAAGTTCAACTTTGGCGGCGGTGACCAAGTCGTCAACTTTGCCTCCCAGAACGGCCTCAAGGTTCGAGGTCACGCTCTCGTCTGGCACCTACAGCTTCCTCAGTGGGTCCACAACATCAAGGACAAGACCCAGATGAAGAACGCCATCGAGAACCACATCAAGAACGTTGCTGGTCACTTCAAGGGCAAGGTCTACGCCTGGGTATGTATTCAGTCTAATCGCTTTGGGTCACGTATTTGTACTAACGGAAGCAGGATGTCCTCAACGAGATCTTCGACTGGGATGGTTCCCTCCGCAAGGACTCTCCCTTCACTCAGGTTCTGGGTGAGGAGTTCGTTGGCATCGCCTTCCGCGCTGCCCGCGCTGCTGACCCCAACGCCAAGCTGTACATCAACGATTACAGCATTGACGACCCCAACGCCGCCAAGCTCAAGGCTGGTATGGTCGCCCACGTCAAGAAGTGGGTCTCCCAGGGCATCCCCATTGACGGTATTGGTTCTCAGACCCATCTCGACCCCGGTGCCGCCAACGGTGTCCAGGCTGCTCTCCAGCAGATGGCTTCCACTGGTGTCAAGGAGGTTGCCATCACTGAGCTTGACATCCGCTCTGCCCCTGCTGCCGACTACGCTACCGTTACCAAGGCTTGCCTTAACGTTCCCAAGTGTGTCGGTATTACTGTCTGGGGTGTCTCTGACAAGGACTCTTGGCGCAAGGAGAAGGACAGCCTCCTCTTCAACGCTCAGTACCAGGCTAAGCCCGCTTACACCGCTGTTGTAAACGCTCTCCGTTAAGCGTAGAGTGACATAGAAGGGGTATCCTTCAGAAAAGATCTCATTGCGGGTCTTGAGGTTGTTGGAAGCACAGGGGGCTTCATAGCCACATTTTTGGCTTCATTGCACATATCTTATCTCTTACATACTTTGTTTTGCTTTGCTATTGTATAAATATTGAGATGGTAGCTGTCTGGTACATGGTTATTTGTTAGTATAGCTGGATCAACGGTCAAATACATATTTACCATCTAATCATTTGTTCACCTTGAAGTAACATGGATGTTATCTTAAATAAGCCTCACCTCAACCACATATTGATCCTGGGCACATTTTCCTAGTGCAACCTCTACCCTCCCTGCCTGTCCGGACCATGTTGCAGATCATGTGTCGCACATGACTTGATGAACGTAGAATATTTACTCCAATTTTGGCGTGTTGCCAAGAGTTGCTACACGGAGCTGAGGATCTCTTCACTGCATGGACTAGATGTGCTATTTGAAAGCCACTGGTATGGCACTTCAGGTCCGTGACAGCATCGACCCGAAGGACGGTGAGCGATTAAATGGGCTGCATTTACATCTATTTGGGTTGGTTCTGAGAGAAAACCATCGTCACAGGCCGCGCTGTCGGCCCCTGGGTAATGGTTCTTGGCGTTTTGGCTTGGCTGATGGCGAATCACTCAGATATGGACAATTCCAGCAAGTTTACCAAAGACGCCAATGAGATTTGCTGACTCGCGATTGTTTGACCTTCCAATACTGCCCTAGCTCCATACGCACCCAAGATTTAAGCTTGATTTAAGGTAATGGATTAGGTTTTACCCCGCCTGCCAAGTAGACCTTGGCACTCAAAAGTTAATTAGATGACCAATTACCGCCATTCTATTAATGCAGCCGTCCACTCCAACTGTCCGTTGAGGAAGGAATTACGACAAGAAAACATCGGGACTGGCTGAACTGTGTTGTTAGGTCCACCCTGACAACCACATGATATGCAATGAAACATAGATGTACGGTGTCCAGATCTGAGTCCTTGTGTCAACAGAAAAACGTATAAAGGAGGGAAGTAAGTTATCATCTGATGCCGTCTTCTATGTACGCATCACCACGGAGACTCCATCATGAACACTACGCACTCGAGAGACAGAAATGACAAGAGTGATGGCCCGCTCGAACCGTTTGACGAGGTTGAGGAAGTCCTCAAGACAGCCCCTCAGGCCCGCGACTATTCGGGTGCCTATGAGAAGACGGACCTAAGAGAGATCGCGCTTGTTAAGAAGCTAGATTGGTGGATCATGCCTATACTGTGGTTGATGTACTGGCTCAATTATCTGGTAAGCACCTGTTCAACACCCGCGAAACAATCATCGGCAATCTGACATGGAAAGGACCGCAACGCCATCGCCCTAGCCCGCCTCAACACAATTGAAAAGGATCTGAAACTGACAGGCAACCAATATCAAACCTGTGTATCTATTCTCTTCGCAGGCTATGTCATTGTTGGCATTCCAGCCAATATGGTTGTTACTCGTGTAAGGCCGAGTATCTGGATGGCATCATGCATGACTGTTTGGGCCATCATCAGCGGCCTCACAGCACTCAGCCGAAACTACACCGGCTTGCTACTTACGCGATTCTTCCTTGGCATTACAGAGGCGCCTTATTACCCTGGTGCATTGTATATCCTTGCGCGATTCTACACACGAAAAGAACTTGCGACACGTATCTCTATTCTGTATACAGGCAACATTCTTGCCACTGCGTTTGCTGGGCTAATTGCACTGGGTATCTTCGAGATGGACGGAATGGTACGTTCTTCGGGCAAGTTTAGCTTATAATTACTAATAATTTTAGGCCAATCTGGCAGGATGGCAATGGCTCTTCATAATTCAAGGCGCAGTGACTCTCGTGGTTGCCATAGCGGGTTTCTTCGTCCTGCCTGACGAACCTCTGACCACTCACTGGCTCACGCCGGAAGAACAAAAACTAGCCCACGAACGCACTCAGCGCGACACTGTGGGGAACTCAGGCGAGTCCACTAGCTGGTCGGGTATTATCTCTGCTGCCAAAGATCCCAAAGTGTGGTTATTTGTGGTGATGCAGCATTGTCATCTCGGAGCAAACGGGTTCAAGAATTTCTTCCCGACAGCCGTCAAGACACTTGGGTTTAACCAGACTATTACACTTGTGTTGACCTGTCCACCATATCTGATTGCTGGTGTGATCTCAATTGCTTGGTCCTGGTCATCGGGGCGGTTCAATGAGAGAACATGGTGAGTTTCTCTCGACACTGATGGATGACAGATGCTGATCTTCTAGGCACATTACTATTGCGAAGGCTGTTGCGGTATTTGGCTTCATTCTTGGATGTGCTACTCTCAATACAGGTGCTCGATACTGTAAGTATCCTCCAAAGATTCTTGAATTATCACTGACGAGCTCCCCAGTTGCCATGTGTGTCTTCTCCATCGGTACCTACGCGGTCAACAGTATCATCCTCGGCTGGGTATCCGCCACCTGCTCCCAGACCAGGGAAAAGAAAGCATGCTCACTCGCTATTGTCAACTGCATTGCGGTTGCTTCTTTTATCTGGACGCCCTACATGTGGCCTTCATCCGACGAGCCTCGATACACTATGGCCATGTCTTCGAGCGCGGCGCTGAGTGTAGCGACTGCAATTGGGGCTTGGGCAATGAGATTCTGGCTGATCAAGGACAACAAGAAGATCAGGCAGTCGGAAAACGAGAGCACTCTGTACTACGCTTATTAGAGTATGGAGAGATAGACGGACAGGGATCTCACACGCTGGTGTCTGATGTGAGGCTAGATAGGTAGCATGGGCAAACTTGCGTCAGAAATTATACAACGGCAATTAACATCTATTCCTACTCCTACTTCAAAATGGATTGACTTGTCTATAACTCAGCTCTTTGTGATTAAACTCTTCTATTCCAGGTCACCATTCGTGTTATTCATCGGCACGGATAACAACTCTTTCTTTTTTATAATCGCTAGTGTTTATACTCGTTCAAAATGCTCACGTATCACCAAAGTCATTCCTCTGATCATTAGACTCTCATAAGCCCTCGCTACTAAACTCTCCAATAGTGCTATCTCCGTTGTAATTGACTCGGATATGAGTAGAGGGGGAGGCTGACATGAAATCTACCCTAGAATATCCACGCCACGGTGCAACTCGAACACGCTGGTTAATAAGCTGTTCTCCTTTAGACGATCCTGATATCACTTAGTTTTTTTTTACTTGACCTACGAATTATAAGCCAGGTAAGGCGACGCAGCTATCAAAGACCGAATAGCTTACTCCTTATCGGCGATACACCATCGCCAGATCAGCTAACTTGACGCCTCTCTACTACCAACCCAAAGCCCGGGCCGAGGAAATACGCCTCGGTATTGTTGCGAGGTCTAGACCTGGTCTAGGTATTCAACTGTCTATGTTGCTACATGGTTAATTACCAGCTGAACGCGAGGGAGATTGTGTGGTCTTGTGTCATTTCGCCTCGGAGCCCTCGGCGATTTGCTGAACAAACGAACCACCATTACCCCAGCGCTAAGCTTCCATCATCTCACACAGGTGCAAGTCACTAGACTAGATCCGCTTTCACCACTGTATCAAGAAGAACCCTAGATACTGATAGCTTATTACTTTGTAGCATACCATACTGGAGAGAGACCTCCACACCTATTCCCCAAACGTCTTCTCGTATCCCCCCATGTAGAGTGGTTAACTCTTGAATCGAACCTGGACAAGCTGTTTACAATAGCGAGTGGGTTTGGAGTCAGATGAGTCAGGTGAAACCGTAGTCTCTATGGTGTGTTGTCTACTCTGTCTTGTCACAAGATGCTGCAATGAAGAATGTTTTTGAACAAGGCGCGGTGAATTACCGTTAGTAAAGCCGATACGCAACCATTTGCCGCCAAGCTTTACCTCTTGGACGTCCCTATCCCCTTAATTCCCGGATTACGTTCACAGGAACTATCATTCACACACTTAGACACATAGTTACTGAGATAAACGCCTGTCATTGAGCCAAGAGCCGATACTGTGTAATAAGAACAATGACAATGAGTAATAAAGCCGATTTGGTCATGAGAAAATAGCTCGAAGGTCATTCTCCAGCAACCCAAGATGATCTAAAACACGAGCCCCAGATTCCTGCAGTACTCTCGCCTTTGCATCAATACACCTATAGCGAGATTTCCACAGCTAGTAGATCACGATGTTGCTTGAATTACTGAAAACGGGGTCTGCGGAGAAGAATGGAGGTATTAGCTTCTAATGAGGTTCCAAAGTCTGGGAGCTTCGCGACAAGGCAGTACGAAGCTCCCTTGGCTACCAAGGTATAATAAAGAAAGACCTTGGTTTTCAACCTTGTCTTTTGTCATCCCCTTCACAGATTATCGAATATCTCTTACCCGACGCCAAAATGAGTCTCGAAGTTCAACTTACTGCCCCCAACGGCTGCTAGTACACCCAACCCACTGGTCTGTTCCCAACCACCCTAGCCACCCCTGCCTTCAGGCCTTCCCCTCCCTCAAGGAATGAGGACTGAGGACTGAATTATCCCAACCTTTTGCGCCAAGATCTAACACACTCAGGCCTTTTCATCAACAATGAATTCGTAAAGGCAAAGTCTGGCAAGACTATTGTCGCGATCGACCCCGCCACCGAGAATACAATCACCGAGGTGCAAGCCGCCGGCGAAGAGGACATTGACATCGCTGTCAAGGCCGCTCGCAAGGCTTTCGAGAACCCTGAATGGAAGGATCTTGATACCGCTCAGCGTGGCAAGCTTCTACTCAAGCTGTCTATCCTGGCGGAGAGAGATGCTGAGATCCTGGCCACAATTGACAGCTGGGACAATGGCAAGCCTTACACTGCTGCCATGACCGAGGATGCCGCCGAGGTTATTTCTGTCTTCCAATACTACGGCGGCTGGGCCGACAAGAACCACGGTCAGATGATCAACCTCGGCCTTGACAAGTGGGCTTACACTCGCCATGAGCCTGTCGGTAATATTTCCCAATTCACGGCTGCTGCTCATCATGTCTTTTGAGTTGGGCCAAGGGGCTGACAATCATTCAATAGGTGTTTGCGGACAGATCATTCCTTGGAAGTACCCCGTCATGGTAGGTACCCAATTCAACATCCGTGACTTGAAAGAAACAGAAACTAAAACTCTGGTGTAGATGGCAGCCTGGAATTTGGGCCTGTACTTGCATGTGGTAACACCGTTATGCTCAAGGCTCCCTCTCTCAGTCCTATACCTAGCGAAGTTGATCAAGGAGGCTGGCTTCCCCGCCGGTGTCGTCAATATCATTAACGGTTATGGAGCCGAGGCTGGATCAGCCATTACTGCCCACCCTGGTATCGATAAGATTGCCTTCACTGGCTCAACAATCACCGGAAAGACTATCATGAAAAAGGCTTCAGAGACCCTCAAGAGCGTCACTCTCGAGACCGGAGGCAAGAGCCCTCTCATTGTCTTCGACAATGCTGATTTCGAGCAAGCGGTCAAGTAGTCTCACGGCGGCATCATGGGTACGTCAAAGATTCCGACACTGTTCCTGTGATACATGATCTGACAAGGTTTAGGCAACATGGGACAGATCTGCACAGCCACATCCCGTATCTTTGTGCAAGATACCATCTACGAGAAGTTCCTCGAGGCTTTCCACGAACAAGTCAAGTCTTCCACCGTTATTAGTGATCCTTTTGGAGAACACCACACACAGTCCTCAGGTGTCCAAGGCACAATACGAGAAGATCCTGTCACTTATTGAGTCAGGAAAGTCAGAAGGAGCCGGTCTCCTGACTGGTGGTGCTCATTCTGGAGACAAGGGTTTCTACATCCAGCCCACTGTCTTCCGTGATGTCAAGCCAAATATGAAGATTGTTCGGGAGGAGATCTTTGGACCTTGCGTCGTTATTGCGCCTTTCTCAACAGAGGCCGATGCGATTGAGCGTGCCAACGATACCGAATACGGCCTAGGTGCTGCCATCTTCACTTAGAACCTTCGCAAGGCTCACCGTGTCGCCGCGGGCGTTCAGGCTGGAACCGTTTGGGTAAGACATGCAAGCGTTCAGAGACCACCAAGATCACCGCTAACTTTTACATGTAGATCATCAGCTCTCAGGACACCCACTGGGGTGTTCCTTTCGGAGGCTACAAGCAGTCTGGTATCGGGCGTGAGCTTGGATCCTACGCTTTGTCTGCATACACCCAGGTCAAGGCTGTCCATGGTACGTTCATCCCGTCCCCCTTCTAAGACACACCAACGGTATCTAACTTGAGTTAGTCAACATGGGCATGCAATTATGAACAACGTTTCCGTAAAGCGACAGGTTCCAGCTTGGTTGTTTGAATTGCAGCTACGCCTCAGCCGTATGGGTAGACGACTTATGTTTCCGTTGGTCAATGCAGCTTTTGGTCGAAGGGGACATGTTTTTCACTGAAACCCCATTGTGTATTTCTTGAACAATAGATAGTCTAGACCTCTGTTGTAATTAAAATGACATGGAGTTTATCACTTTTGGACTTAACGTGACTGGGTTTTGTTTAGTATCTAGGAGAGTACGCGGCTGGCGCTGTTGTTTGACATGGTGAATCCAAGGTCCAGTCCGGAGAGATGCGGGGAATCGAACTTCAGTATGTGAAGTACTGAAATGACTCGATTGGGATGCCGCCCCCATCCATAACTCGCCATGAAGTTCTTCTCCGTTACAGAATGTCACTGAACGTATCATTGACAAGCCTGTCCAACCAGTGCAAACTCTGTATCGTGAAGCTTACACCCGACGTCCTGTTTCTCAGCCTAGGAAATTTAATCCTGTGCTTATTATTAATCTACTGCCAAGAGTAGAGTACCCTACTTCGGAACTTGAATGATACCTTGGTGGCCAAACGAACATAATTATTTTTTGTTCCCATGCCATGTTTACCTTTGATGTCTATTTTCCATTTCATGGCTGATTGGAATCCACAACAAGGGAACTGAACTCATTAGGCATTGCTGAATGTGATTGTCTGGGCTAGCCGGTATCGCAAAGGGTTTCCTTTCGCTAAAGCCTTGGCATTGACCCACTAGGTGATAGCGGCAAAACTAGAAAAAATGAGGTTCTGCCCGGGCTCGAACCGGGGACCTTCTCGGTGTTAACGAGATGTCATAACCAACTAGACCACAGTACCTGAACTGTTTGATAAAAGTGACTGGCATAAAGACTACTATATTCAATCAGCACCAACGTTGGACTCGCGAGTAAAATTCTAACACAATTTTCTACTAATCAAGACTAAACATTACTAAGTGTTTGGTACACGGTCAAGCAAAAATATGCCCTCGGCATCCTGCATCAAGAGTCATAGAAAGTAGAGCATAAATTTTCTAGTTACTAATTGCACTGTAGAAAGCTAACAATCTATTCTCTACTTGTTCCAAAGAGCACTACCCGTTCCACGCAGTTGCAATCAATTGAACCCTAAAGCTCGGCGACTTTTCCCAATGAATAGGTGCAGCGCCGCCCGAGAAAAACTTTGCTCGTGGGGCGATCACTGTCTTCCTTGTTTTGCAGCCAGATCGTCCTCTGATCTCGGCTTTCGGTCGACCCACAAAAGCTGGAGCTTCTTGTAGTCCAGCGTGTCAGTGAGAACTCTGAAATCATCAGAACCAGGATCCAAGATATTGTCCCACGGTCGATAGGGACGATAGGGTTGGCGCTGAACGGAGTACTCCTCCACTATCTTCTCCAAATCCCACGGTTGATCAAGTGTGAAGTTGCATTGAATGAGCGAGCTTCTAGTGTCGGAAGAGTCGCTTCCTTCGATAGAGGGTCTCGTCATCAAAGGATAGTCATGATGGTCTGGAGGGGCAAATAGACCCCTCGCTACACAATCGGTATTGAGTGTTAGCCAGGCAATGTTGCGTGCCATGACATCGTGGAATGCAAGCGTCGAGAGGTTGAGATCGGGGTCTCCTTCAATCATGACTGTGTATGACTGTAAGGGCATACCGGAATTTACAACATCCAGAATATTCATACACCATGCGTGAAATATATTAGAAAACCTCTGTTTGCTGGCCTCGTGCAATGTCCATGGCCCAAAATCGGAATCATCGTCTATCCATTCCTGGTATTTTTCGGGCGACAACTCGAAATTCATGGTCAAGCTCGAGATCCAGCGTTGCTCCGTTCGCAAAAGAAGTGTCGTCCATAGGTTCCAGCAGTGCTCAATATGTAGCTTTGTATTCTCTTTGCAGAAGGGAATTAATCCGATGCCGTGACACATAGCAAGACCTACAGCAGGGCGATCTTCGTCGAGAATTAGCTTCCGCATGTTGAGACGTTGGTATTCAGGAATCCGCTTCAAAAATCTTATGGCCACAGCGGTTGCTGAAAAGAAACCCATTTGGCGGTACTGGTATCTTGTTCCGGTAAACATTGGGTCATCCAAGCCTGCGTCCGCATTGACCCTCCATTCTGTGTAGCAATCGACCGGGCCTTCCAGCCGTAGTGTTTTAGCCATCGATATGGCTTCGGAATGAGAAGGGATCGCCCAGGGCTCGAATTTTAGGTCGAGGACCTCAGAGGCCGGATGCGAGTCTGGCCAACCAGGAAGCATGACATCAACAGCTTGAGCAAATTGATCAGGGTGTCTCTTGGCAAGTATTCGTAGGAGGTAGGCAACTGTGTCGTTGAAAACAATGGTCTTGTCTTTAAACTTCCTGTTCATCGTTGGCAGACTGCCAGCCCAGTAATCATCACCCGGAGGATCTCCGTCCGTCCGATACATCTCGCACCCACTGAATACATTTGTTCTGGGCATCTCTAATATATAAGCAATAACCCGATCGATTTCTCTCTTGATTGCAGGCATATACTCCCGATGACTGTGGTTGGAGCATTCATACATGTCGGGAGTGACAAGATCTCTCAGATGAGTTAGTAAACCCATTTGTAGGTAGTGGTGATAGAGTACGACGTAGGTGTGAATAGCAGCTGTCTCCTGCCAGTCATCGCGGTGAACTGTGGAAAACTTGATGGAGTTGAGTTGAAATGGGTAATCTCTCGTTTCGTACGCGATGGAGCGACAGGCATACCGAAGCGCGATGTCGACAGGCGTGCCATCAGTCTGCCTAAGAGTCTCGGTCGCAGCATCGTAGACGTAACCACCGGCAGCTTTAAAGTAGTGGCGGTAGATCTGCTCGCGCAGTTCCGATGGCAAGCCTAGGAAGCTCGTCTTGGGGACGGTGGAGGTCGTTTCTGAAGACATTGCAAGAAGATGGTGATTGAGATGTAAGGTGAAAGAAGATGTGGGGGAAAATGTGAATTGCCAGGATTTTATGGGCGGCAGCGTAATGACTCATTGTGTAAACGCAACCCTACCACAAAACCTAAACCTACCAACATCCAATGACAGAAAGAAAAGACCAAAGCTTCACAATATTACAAAGGGACAAAGGGATCGATGGAGAATAGTTTATTCTAAGTGGGAGTATCACTGTTTACCTGTTGATAGGGTTTCCATCT
>NC_031953.1:7536396-7615207 GCF_000303195.2 Fusarium pseudograminearum CS3096 | reverse complement strand
CTAATCATGGAAGGAATGCACCGGTCTTATTCCCAGGAATTACGATATCTCTCAATGATATCCACCATGAAGACCAACAGAAGCTCAAGAGGCACGATGCCTTCAACAACATCATGGACTCTCTCAACAGCCCAACTGACGATGTATTCGCCACTAAAGAAAGGTCAGTATAGATTCAGAATAGAGACATAAGACAAGACTAACAGATATACTATTTTGGCTATATGGCCTTCTTGATGTCTTCAATCGCCCGCCGTAGCGGCAGAAAACAGGAAGCCCTAGAGAGGGTTGCCGAGCTTGAAGATGCCATCAGGGATGATATCCCTAGACGGAAGGACCCTGAGTTGCTATGGGCCATCCTCAACCTGTGGGAGCAACTGGCTAATTGAGCTGAAGCTACTATAAGAGTTATTATCTCAAAGATAAAGTAGACAAGGTATGGAAATGGTAGAGAGGAAAGTGTGAGATGATATGAAGATATGCAATATGATGTAGAGATTTGAGTAGAAGAAGATAGGTGAAGGCAGAAGGAGAATGCACTGGAGTAGAGACATGCGAGAGGGAGACTCACAGGATGGAGAAGTCGTGATGTTGCTTCGTTGCTGGCGTTGACAGGGGGGAAATCGGTCACAAGCTAGGAAGCTAGACGCAATCTAATCTGGTACTTAGATGAGCGTTCTCTGCTGAGGAGATAAAGGACTTGAAGGAACATACCACACAATAAAGCACACCCATTGCAGTTCTGCTGCGCAGAACTAAGAGAAAAGACAAAAGAAAAGTGATATCCTAAGTACATAATTCTTATATGTATAGGAAGGGGAAAAAAAGAGTGTAAGAGTAAAAAGGACAAAGGGAAGAGATAGAGGGAGTGTAAAAGACTGATAAAGTAAAATAGTAAGAAGGATAAAGGGAAGAGAGAAAGAAAAGAAAAAAAGGTGTTGAATGACATTAAGGCTTACGCCTAGAGGGAGAAGTTACTAATAAAACTTCTCGGTAGGGTCTGAAGTAGAGCTATCCAGATAGGCCCTTTGTTGAGCGAGAGTGGAAACTTGCAGTAGGTTGTTGGAATTGGCCCGTTCTGAGAAGAAGTTCGGATCGACGGGGAAGCAGGTAGACTTTGCACGAACAGGGTCGTACTGCTCGATGTCGAAGTAGGCAATGGCCCATTGAGCAGCAATCTTACCGTCAACTGTCAAAAGGTCCTTGTAGTTGGTGTAACCTAGCTTCTCCTGTAACAATTCTCGGGCATTGTCAAGATTCCTGCATTGGATAAAGCAATGAAATGGGGTCTGTCGCCCACCACCGCAGGGGCAGGCCGGAGATTCCGACAGCTTGATAGTGTACAGATGGCTTATAAGGCCAATGAACTCGCTTCGACATTGCAAGAGCATGGAGCTTTGTGCCCTGGTCAGTCCATCGTAGTAGCCAAGACTACGCTTGCTCCATGGCTCGTCAATTATAGCTGGTGGAAGAGTCTTGCGATTGCCGCCACGAGCCTCTAAGCTCTGGATTCGATCGTCGACGTAGGCGTTCCAAAGTTCCTCACATTCCTTTGTTGCTTGTCGCTTGAGGTAGTTGGAGACAATGTCCACACGGGTCGCTCGATTTGTAATCCGCTCAACGGCCTGATCGTATGGACCAGAGTTACCCACCTTGCACCTGAGAGCAGCATCCTTGGCATAGGATTTGCATGCCTCAAGAATAAGGTCGTTGCACTCCAAGTTCAAGATGTGCGTCGGACTTGTATGTTTCGTCGGGTTATACTTGGAGTTCAACGCAAGTCGCCACCTTAGATCAGTGCCGCTCATGCTCTTGACCCTCTGCAGGCACGCCTGAGTGTACAGAACAACCAATATGTCCTGAATGAATAGGTCCTTCTCGATGAAGATGCGCGCGGTTTTGCCGTGGCAGCCCGATACATGCCTCAAGATGTCTCCTTGTAAAGATTGAAGGCTCTCGAGTTGCTTAGCCGTCAGTACCCCCTTTGGGAGGTCTTCACTCTGAAGAGGCTTGACAAGCCACGCGCCACAACCATAGGTGATGACGGGGCGAATGACGGTGAGGTAATACAGGCGCATGGAGTGGAGTTTTGGTCCCCAAGTAGCTCCAGATATTCGCATCATTTGTTGTTTCCTGTATTTGCACTTCTCGATGATCTTGTCAATATGAGCTTTCCAGGTCAGCTGACAATCGACCTCGACGCCAAGAATGGTAAGGACAGGTTGGGGAAGCTCCGTGACTCCAGGGATCTCGGGTATCTCATTGTTGTGACGTTTCTTCCCGAAAGGCGAATGCATGTGCATGGTGTGGTATTTGGGAGCTCCGAAGGTTGCGCGCAGCCTCTGGGCGATGTCGATGAGTTCTGTGTGAAGGCGGGTGATACCCTCGCAGTTGAGTTGGTAGCTGTTGGAGACAGCTATGAAGTAGATATCATCAACAAAAGCGAATGCGTAGAGATCTACCCAGCATTCCCTGCCCTCGTTTGTGAAGATCTTCTGCATACCAAGGTGGCTTCCCAAGTCGTTGAGTAGGGGCGCAGCGAAGATGAGGAATAGGATGGGTGAGAGTGGCGATCCCTGGGGGATGCCCGTGTTCAACTCAAATTCATCAGACACAATGCCTGGCATGCGCATCTTGGCGTCTCGGTCTGAAAGAAACGACGCGACAGTCTCGATGATCCACGCCGGTAATCCTACCCGAGCCATCTCTTCGAGGACCTTGTCTCGTAGGACGTTGTCGAAAGCACCGGACATGTCGAGAGAGAGGATTGTGACGACCTTGTCGTGAGGGGAATACCATGCGTCATGGATGACATTGATCATATACAGAAGGGCTTCCGTGGTAGACTTGCCTCCGAACTGGGTGGGAGGAAGCATATCAGGATTCTCCCTGATGGCACGAGTGATCTTGTTGGCAATGATCTTCTCGTAAAGCTTACCAATATGCGACAGCAAGGTGATAGGACGATAGGAGTTGGGATGGTTTGGATCCTTGCCGGGCTTGGCAATCATGACTATGATAGCCTTCTTGAAACACTCAGGATGTGTGCGTAGTCGAATACAAGCCCTAAATCCATCGAGAAGATACGGGAATAAGGCCTCCTGGCCAAGTCGAATGGCCTCGTTGGGGATTTCGTCCTCCCCAGTAGACTTGCCGGTTTTGATGTCCTTCAAGATAGCGAGCAGCTCGTCTTCAGTGAGGTCTTTTGAAATGTTGACGGGCGATTTTGGTTCAGGTGGTTTACCTCTCTTGGTCTGGAGTTCAAGGCCCATCTCGACAATCCGGCTGGCGAATAGGTTACTCTGGCTGGTAACATTTCCTCGGCCTTCTCCACTCCAGAGAGGGTGGTGAAGGTTGAAGTCACCCAGCAGGATAGCGTCGCCCTTGAAGTTCTTGATATAGTCTACCAGTAGGTCGACGTCGATTGTCAAGTTCCGATTATACACGTTGTGTATACTCAGCGTGCCAGTTGGAGTTATCAAGGTCAAGGTTGCGACAAGACCTTTGTTGCGATCGTCTGGGGTGTCGATTCTCCATGAAGTAGTTGGGATTGAATTGTGGACGTAAAAAGCCACTTTGTGCAGGCATGGTACAGACTCGGGAGTGAGTTTGTCATACAAGGCCGTTAATCCGTCTTTCAGCTTGGAAAGACGACTTCTGGCTGCCTTGATAGCTTGTGCATGATGATCGGGATGGATGTCGGGAATGGCAGAAGAAATAAGGTCTTCAGTCAGGTTGACGTAGTCTCGAACCTCTTCCAAGGATATGTGACACTTCCGAAGTTCATTGCTGTTCTTCAGTTCAAGTTGGGCAGTCTTGAAGATGGCGTCATGGGACAAATGGAGGGTTTCAGGCCTTCGGTCGCGCACCGCATGCTTTCACATTGACGCTCCAGCCTACAAAATGCGGTCGCTGCGCAGGACCCCATCGCATGCAAACCTGTCCCAACCCTGAAAACGTCAAGTGCGCCGTCTGCAATTTCAACAGGAAACACTCCGCTATGTATAGGTGAGAATGCGCCATTTTGCAACAAGCCAAGAAGGCCTGCCCATTTACAAGACGATGCCGGAGTGGGCCCCGTTGCAAAATGTCAGTTGCAGAATGTCTCGCACGCCCCACTTCACGCCCCACTTCAGCGGTTGGTGAACACGTTACCGACGAATGACAATGTTTCATTGCCATCTTTATCGTCCTTGATTGAAGATCGCTTGGTGGATACTGTCATTTCCATGTTGAGGTTCGATTGTTCTTCACGCGTTAGTATACGCTTGTTGCTGAATGTTCAGGTGTGCCTAAGAAGCTGTGGAAAAGTTCCAAGCCGCCTCAGTTTCTACCTTGACTTAATCTTTCCTGAATATGACGCATTGTGTAGCTGCTGGTATATATGCTATCAGAAGTGATTGACCCAACATGACAAGTCCCAATGGTCCAAGAAGCAAACAACCAGGTATATGAAAACTATTCATCTCGATTTGCATATGTATACTTATGGCAGCCCTGAATGATTCCCACTTTCCAAGGTGATCCTATCCGGCTCCCTTGCCTTTATAGAATAAATAATCTGTCAGCTAAATGTTTCGAGCTGTATGCCTGTCCCGAGAATTGACTGTTTAGATATCTTATTTTTTCACTATTTTCTTTCTGTCTATTACAGTTTCTCAGCGCATACACAAGAAACGTCAAAAGAACATCTTTACTTGACTAGAGTCTCTTTCAATTTACCAGCCAAGGGAAAGTATAATAGACAGTTATAAAGTATTATCATGTAAAGGAAAATGAAAAGAAATCAGCCGAGGCTGCGTATTCATGCGAATAATGTTTTATCGATTAAATTGACCAGTCACATTGCAGATCCAAGCTGCTTCAGTGAGGGAATAAGAAAAGCACTGGTGATATTCCACACCGATACAATACTCTAGGGCCTGCACCGATTAACTATAAACCAGAATTGTGTCAAAGCTTACGCATACCGCAACAGACTGATGTAACGTAGAGTCAAGATAGAATAGGAAGGCGTGCCCAGGATGGTGTCTTGTACCCAAGCCGCCATTCTGACAAGCGGAAATGCAGCGACTGTCACATTTCATTGCTACTGAATTAAACAGTCAGGGCATGCATTATCACTTACCAAGGACGTAGTGTTCTTACTCCATCTTTGCGTGTGTGATACTGGTACACCAGTTATCAATGCCGTACATTTAAGAATAACGTTATCTTTTCCACGGACTACCAGTGCGTAAGTTTATGGGGAACCTGTCAAGCGTCGGGGAAACTGACTCAAAACCCTTGATTCGTTCTGAAATGGCCGCCCAAAGTCGTATCGTGTCAAATGGGATACAAGATGTAACCTTCAATTGTGCCGGTTATCCGTGTTGATCACCACTGACAAAAGTTCTGTGAGAAGACTAGGATGCAGCCGGAGTTCAATCCACCACACTTTTGTGCAGGGTTATCTACGGCTCATGGAATCAGAGTGAGATGAAAGTATGGCAATGTACATATCAAAAGGTGCAGAAAGAAACACACTCTGTGTCAGAAACATACTGACCGTTTGGGTTTGTGCTTGACCTACCTACCCTCAACAAGATGACTGTAGGAAAATAGAGACTGAGCGACATGCGGGGAATGCCACTATCTCCGCATTGGAAAGGGCCGTTGGAGAAAACGTATCCACAATCGGCACAGAATAGCCGTTCGGAGTTCAGTAGAAGCTGCGGGGTTATCCAATCACCTTGTTCACGATTCATATCCTCGTGGGGGTTCTCCGTATTTCCCCGCCCATCCTCCATCCTTTGTACTTGGAGTTGGCCGAGATTGAGGTTTATAAACGGCCTGTCCCAGTTTCTTGTTGAGAGATGGATCAGCCTACACTTCTTGGTTCTTGCTCTGGTTCTTGAAAGCAACTGCCAAAATGAAGTTCACCCTCGGTAACCCGGCCGCTATGGCTGAAACGCCTAGCGAGGTGCTCAACTGGCGTCTGTACTGGAGCACTTTTGTCTTTGGTAAGTGAACTGTCAATTCATTCCCTTCCCTTATCCATAGGCCCCCGACACTAACTCGTACCTCAAGGTATCCTCGGTGCCAGTCGTGGACTAGACGAAGGTCTTGTCGGCGGTATGGTGTCTCTCAAAAGCTTCAAGAGCGAGTTCGACTTGGACGCAGGCTCTGAACATCATCAAGCACAAGTCGAGTCCAACATCACCAGCATGGTTCAGATTGGTTCCATCGCTGGTTCGCTACTGGCATTCTTCATTTGCGACAAGATCGGTCGTGTCCGATCGCTTCAGGTCCTCTGTCTGTTGTGGCTAGTTGGTTTCATCATTGTTGTGACGAGTCATGGAAGCGTTGGCCAGATCTTAGCTGGACGGTTCATTGCTGGTCTTGGTATTGGTATGACTGTCGTGGTCGGTCCGACATACCTTGCCGAGACAGCCCCCAGAGCTATTCGTGGTATGCTCACCAACATATTTGCTGGTTCAGTCTATCTTGGTGTCATGATTGCTTATTTCAGCAACTGGGGCGCCTCTATCAATATTTCCAACAACTCTCGATGGCAATGGGTTGACCCCCAAATGTGCCATATTGGCTTTTCAAGGTAAGTGTGTCAACTATAGTCTCCAATGTCACAGTCTAACCGTCTATTCGCAGCTTGCTTCTGATTCTATCATTCACCGTCCCTGAGACACCCCGTTGGCTCACCATGAAGGGACGCAACGAAGAGAGCACCAAAGCCCTCTGCAAGCTAAGACAACTACCTGAAGAACATCCGTTCGTCCAAGCAGAGCTGTACGGCATACAGGAACAGCTCGAGCGCGAGCAAGAGGCTTTCCTCGGAGTCTCAAGATGGGGCAAGCTTCGTGAGCTGTTCACCATCCCTGCCAACCGATATCGTCTTATGCTGGGTTTTATGGCTCAGCTCCTTGGTCAGTGGTCGGGAGCTAGCGCAATCACCATCTATGCTGTTGAGTTCTTTGGTGTTCTCGGAAAGTCCGGTCAATCTGAGAAGCTCTTTGCCACCTGTATTCTTGGTGTCGTCAAGCTGAGTTCCGCCTACCTCTGCGCTTTCTTCCTGGTCGACTTTATCGGACGACGACGCTCTCTGTATGGTGGTATCACTCTTCAGATGATCTCCATTCTTTACATCGCCATCTTCCTGAGTATTGTTGGCACTGAAGCTCTCGAAAACGGAACCTTGACCCCATCTCAGAAGCATGCCGGTGTGGGTGCTGTCGTGATGCTCTACCTGTCAGGTGTAGGCTGGACAATGGGTTGGAACTCGTTCCAGTACCTCGTCAACGCTGAGATCTGGCCTCTCCGCCTCCGAGCCCTGGGAAGTTCTATGACGATGTGTCTGCACTTTGCCAACCAGTACGGTAACACAAAGGCTGTTCCACTAATGCTCCTTTCCATGACAAGCGCTGGCTTCTTCTTCTTCTGCGCTGCTGTCTGTCTTCTTGGCCTCATCTGGGTTTGGGCATTTGTCCCTGAAATGGCTGGTCGATCGCTTGAGAGCACTGACGAGTTGTTCTCACTACCTTGGTACAAGATTGGTCGTCATGGAACTAAGCTCGCGCCTGACAATGAGGCCATTATGGTGAGGGATGAGAAGGCTGAGGTAAAGGGCGAGGCTAACGAGTTGGAGTATGGACGAAGGGACTAGTCTCACATGAGTTATGTAGTTGTAAGCAAATCACGAATTGCTTGACGATAATTTTCACGTCTCTATATTTATTAAACATCAGCTGTGGCCTTCCCGCCACGGGATAGAAAAGAAAAGGCTCCAGGACCACCTCTCATTGTGCGCAACATACGATGGATTGCTGCCCTTTATTCATGTCGAGAAAAATATTGAGGTGCCTATAACAAAGAAGGAATGGGAAGGACTTATGCATAGGGATTCTCGGTGAAGGTGTGACATTCCTATATCGTTATCTGCGTTTGAGCCTCCACCTTTATCATTATATGCGTGAAACGATCTTCCGTTTGCTTCCCAGTGTCTCATGATACTTGACTTGAGTAATGCGCTATCACTGGCAGCATCCAGTGACGATTGGACATAGCCCGGAGTAACAGTTGTGCAAAATGCCGACAATAGCCTCCATTTCCTTTGGTATGAGCGAGTACAAAGCATGATTGACCGTGTTATTTCAAGTGCGAACTTCATCATCGTGAAGAAAAGAATTGCACGAACAATGAGCACGTGACACCCGTTTGACACATTGAAGTCTTTGCATGGTCAATTAACTTCAGCAACCTTCTGGAAGCAGAGCAATTCGTCATCCATTACACTCGGATTGGCCAGGTTCTGCTCAAATGAAATTATTGGAAATGCATCATCATGTAATTGTTTCAGTAATTATTCCAGACTGCGGCCTTTGCTATTAGAAAATCGGGGGCTGGAAGCATACGAGACAAAACTAATAGATCACCTTATGTCATCTAGACTCTACTCTTTAGGGTGTCTATTTTTAAACCGCAAGACTTAGGAGGCTGGCTTTTCTACTATCCAATTGCATGCCTCAGTCAACATCAGACTGGTAACACCGCATCTGGTCAGTGAGGAAATGGAATGATAAGACAAGATAAGATAAGATAAGCAGTAGGGAGCAAGTTTCTCCGATGCAAAAGTCCAGATCAAGCGAGATGATGTTGCTAGATGTGAGGGGTCATTCGTGCTCGGCACAATTCGACCAAATTTCCGGAACTTGTCAGACGTACCCTAGCTCTCAAAAGGTCTCCCAGCCCCTGACTGTTGAGAGGAGGCTAAACCTGTCTCGGTTACTCGAGCCACCAATTGTCGATCGGCTGGAGAATCAAGTGGCCACCTAATGATACCATTTCTCTCTAGCGTCTTGAGAAAGCCTCAATAGTTCACACTTTCAGAGGCTCCAATCATAGGTTTCGATAAAGTTCCTCAAGTTAAAAAGTACTCATAGAGAAATGCTATATTGGCAGTATACTTAATAAGGTTGGGAGACATCCATTTAACAAGACGGAATAAGGTTGTGGTCAGCTGATCTTCACGTCCATAGTGCATCAGCATGGTTAATCTCATTCGCTAAGAATTTAGCCCTGGTCATAATTCATTTGGAATCTCAGGTCTACCGTAAAGCTAACAACGCGGATGTACAATAACTCCGGACTTCGCACTAACAAGCGGGGGCATGTGCTGTCCCCTATTCCGCTTCTCACGATCTTGAGACATTGATTGAGCTGGATGCAACGTCATCACCGACTGCGTGGTTCGCCTTTTTTTATTTTTTTGGCTCACGGCCCTCCTCAGAAAGTACAATCTATGATTCTTCAAGTCCTCTATACTACCAAACATGAATGACCTACCCACTGCTATCCCACGAGGATCGTGGGTGCTCGTTACAGGAGCGAACTGCTACACTGGCAGCCATGTGGTTATTGAGCTGCTCAACCGAGGGTTCCACGTGCGCGGAACGGTCAGAAACCTCGAATACAGCAAATGGCTTCTTGAGCATCCTTCAGTCAAGTCATTTGCTGATCAGGAGAAAGTGGAATTGGTTCTTGCCGACACATCAAAACCAGGAGACTTCGACGAGGCAGTCAAGGGAGTCTCGGCTGTAGTTCATCTTGGAAACATTGGGGAGCAAACACCAGATCCCAATGTGGCTTTCCCATCAGCAATCGAGGCTGCCTTGACTGTTTGTCGATCTGCCGCCAAGGAACCCACTATCAAGCGGTTCGTTCTCGCGTCAGGACTTTGGTCAGCGATATGGCCAAGACCGGGGGATTCGTCGACCATCAATCAAGAAACGTGGAACGAAGATTTAGTCAAGATGGCGAATTTGCCTCCGCCATATGAGTTGACTCGCGTGCTTGTGACCTATCTTGCTGCCAGGGTCGATGCGGAAAAGGCGGTATGGAAATTTGTTCAAGACGAAAAACTCCCTTGGGTAGTCAATTCTGTGAGCCCATGCTGGACGCTAGGCGACCCATTACATGCGAGACACTATGGACCTATGCCGACTCAGCTGTTGCAGCAATTGTATCTCGGGAAGATTGAAGCGCTCAGAGAGAACACAACAGGTAAGTTGACGTGGAAGCAAAATGAGTCGGCTAGAAGCTAAATCTACAGTTTACTATACACACGTGTCGGACGTGGCTGTTATCTACGCCGCTGCCGTTATCGACCCTGACGTGAAGGGTACTCGCATCCAAGCTCTGGCAAAACCATTCAACTGGAACAATGCGCTAGCAATTATGCGCGACGCGTATCCTGAGGAAGACTTTGAGGAAGACTTCATTCCTGGAGATCCTACCTTATCATACAAGATCGAGAACGACATTGCGCCAGGGCTGCTGCAGAAGTGGGCTGGGAGAGATTGGATCACCCTTGAGAAGGGCATCACGGAAACAATTGACTTTTCTCGAAAGATTGGTAATTTGGACTAATGACTTCGAAACTTGGAAGAGAGTGTTTGGCTGTAGAATCTCTGGATGTTATGAATACCGACGCAATAATTTGAATGTTCTGTATAGAAAGAAGCATGTGACCGTGAAAGACTTCCCTAACCCCCCTGATGATGAAAGTACAGACTTCGTAAAATCTATTAGGCCTTCGAAGGTGTCTCTGTTTCTGGCTTTTTACCATATACGACATAACTAATGGTGATCAATCAGCAAATCGATTCTCCAACAAGGGGAATAGGGTTTGATAGCCACTCACATAGGGATATAAGCGTGGACATTTCGGTCTCGAATCTGTTTCCTCATGGCCGAGCAAAGAACCATAACCTCATCGGCCGACCATCCCAAGAACCTCGTGAACAGTGCAAGCAAGAGTCCCTCTAATCCATTGTTCATGTTAGCATAAGACCACTTTCCAAGCTCCTTGTGATGCTTGTCCCTTGGCCACTCGTTGATAGGCCACTTGTACTTTTTCTCAACCACATCAACAAAGCCGGCCTTTTCGAAGAATTCCTTGTACTGAGGAGCGAGGTCAATGGCGCGCCCAGCTTTAGCGCTGGCTTCAATGCTCAGCTTGCCGGAACGGACGAGGGCGCTGTCTGGGAGGAGAGTTCCATCATCGCAGGCGATGGGGTAGGTGAGATCTTGCATTTCCAGATAGCCACCAGGCTCGAGGTTTCTACGTGAAAGAGTAAGATAAGTGAATGGATGTTGAGATCGTGACGTACTCGAAGCTGTTTTTAATGAATTTTTCGGTGTCGGCGAATGATCCCGTCATGGTACGAGCAAAGATGAGGTCAAATGGCTCTGTCCATGTCCATTCTTTTTCGAGGTCATCGATTTCGAAGATACAGTTGGGTGGAACCCTTCATACGTATCAGTGTGCTGCAACCTGGAAGAATGGATAGATAACTTACATGTTCGGTTGGATGGGACTTAGATCAACACCAATCACCTAATTGATTTAGTCATGCAGAGATTATACGCAACACGGGGCCAGCGTTACCTTGGTTTCCGGGTGAGCATCAGCTGGCAGCAACGTCAGTAATGGTTTCATTTTCTCATGACTGACTGAACCAACCGTATTCGATAGCCCAAAGGCCGGTTCCTGTACCCGCATCGAGAACACGCTTGGCAGATCCTTTGATCTTGGGGCTAAGACCGAGTTCTCCATGAAGCGTCAAAAGCCAAAGGTTGTGCTGCAAATCTGTTTCGTCTTGTTAGCTGTGATTTTGACTTGACTCGATCTTGTTGATGTACCAAGTCGATCACTTTCGGATTCGTCATTGGGAAAATTGTATTCTGGTTAATGCGTCAGCTCCGATTTCATATTTTTCCATCCCAGTAGATAAGTACTCACTCCCAGAGCTCATAGCGTGGTATGTGCGGCCATTCTCCTCTTGGTATTGCAAGACGCTTGAACGAAGTGACTCCAAACTTTCGAGGTCAGACTAAAACCATTTAGCACTTTTCCTTGGAATGGTTCGAACAGTATCACAAGACACAGGCACTCAAAATCATGAATATGCAGAACTTACGCCCGAAAAAGTAGAGTCTGAATCAACATCGTCAAACGTGTCCGCAGCCTACTCACAAGTCAGCGCACCATTACTACGAAGAATGGTACTACATACCAGCGGCTCGTGGGCTTGTTCAATCTGTGCAGTCATGATGTTGTATTGTTGATTGATAGCGACAATTATGATCAAGGTAAAGAAATGAGACAAGAGAGGGGAAGAGGTATCTCATTACTCATAATCAGGTGACCCAAGACCCTACGGAAGGTGTTCATGTTGGGAAGGACGTAGGAAAAGACCTCGAGTCGACTCATGCAGTGTTGGCCTGTTGAGGTGGTTATTCCCGATGCATCTCCCAGGCACAGTCATGTCGTGAACCAACAGTCCCACCGCCAAGACCCGTCCATTTTGGGCCATTCAGGTTGGTGAGCCGGCTGATTGCAATTGCGTTCAATGTCTTGATAGAAGAGCGTAGGGAATATTTTATTATTATGATAACTTGGTAATGGGAATCGGAAACGCGACGTTGGATGGAAATGCAACGGAAGCCAATTCTTTCAAGTTCAAATTGGTGACAGTGCGGTAGCTTCATGTAACGCCCTTGCTGCAGGTGGTCGGATAATTGCCACTGTCCCCTGCCACCCACTCGTGTGCAAGCCAATACGATGCGACATCTTGCAGGATTTAATCTGGGAACAGAACGCCCAAGTATGTTACCGGATAAAATCACGCCACAAGGTTTGCAGCTTCAACATTAGACAACCATCTCATCTGCACTTGTATGACCTCTTCATACCATGTTTGCGTCGTAGAGGCTACCATCCATCCTAGTTGCCATACAGACGTGTATTGCGACATGTTTTTATTAATCATGCAATTTGTATTGTGAAAGGTTTTGTGATAATTTTTAAAAACAGCCTATGCTCACCTCCTTTCGCTCGATTCGCCCATCTCATGGACCTGCGACTCGTGTCCTGGTGCTTCATAAACAGGCGGCGGCCCAAACATGGACTGTCGGCTATCTGACTGCAGTGGAGAGATAGCAGAGTCTGGTTGAGCATGAGGTGACGCAACCATTTTCGAGTCAAGCATACTTGGGCCCATGTTCTGTGGAATAAAATTCATAACTGGCGGGTTGATGGGTCCTTGGGTAGCCACAGTCTTGTTCCTCTTTCGTCGGAGCATGAAAAAGACACCCAACATGGCCAGACCGATAAGGGCCACACCACCAACAACTCCTCCCACTATGGCTCCGATGGGCGCTGGGCTACTCTTGCTATTACCATCGGTCGAAGCTGATTTTGTAGATGGAGCTACTTTCGTGATCGTGGTGGGTTCATCGGATTCGGTTGCTGTCTTACCCAGCGCTTCTTCCAGCTCTGTTGTTGCAGCCGCACCGTTGGCAACTCTCGTCTTGAAATTGGGATTCTTTTGGCCATAAAAGGTATGCTCAGCGCTCTGCTCCGTTGTCAAGGATGATGATGCGCATCTAAAGTCTCGTATACCATTCGGGAAAGCGTAGGTTCGACAATATGGCGTGTCGGAGTCGGTACTATGAGAGGGTGGGTCAGTGACAGAGGCCGACGATTCTAGAGCGTCAAACCTACCACAGAAGATTCATCGTGTCACTTTGGCAAACGTCGTTGCAAAGTGACGGATCGACTGCCTTGGACGACTCGTAGCAGTTGACCTTTATTTCTGTTCCGCATTTGATGACTCCCGAGTCTTCTTGTACCAGAGCCCAGGCGCATATTTCTTTATTTGTACAGGTAATTGGTACCCCGACCTCTGCCGAGAGATAACCGCACGTCGCATCAGGTGCGCTGGTGACGGTCACGTCAAATGGAGAAGAAGCCTCTTGTCTTTGTTGCAGCTCACGTCTCTGGAGGAGTTGTACTTGATCGAGGAAGTCCATGGGGTCGGCCGTGATCTCTGGCATGCTCGGCATCAGTTGTCTCCCAGCGTGCCCTGTTACCATGGCACTGACGACAGAGACCATCGTTCCAATGACAATGGCCTCTCTGGAAAGCAATACCCGATACATAATGACTGTCAAGGCGGGTGATTTATAGAAGGAAAGTGATAAGGTCACCAGAATATGGTAATGAACAAAGGAAATAAATTCGAGATGGGATGGGAATGTTGCAAATACTTAATTGTCCCATCGAACCGTGGCAAGACAGCATCCCATACCAAGGATGCCTAGGGCTGGAAACAATTTGGGGCTCGGCCAGCCTAGCGCAAGCCAGCGCAAGCCACACTGCTTTTTGAATAACTTCCACCTCATGCTTTGCCCATGTGATTGGCAGTTGAGGAACCTAAATATTAAACTTAATTCAGCCTCCGCTATCTGGTATGTAGTCTCAGAAATCGGTTCTAGCGTCCTCCGTTTCTCCTCGGAGGTGTAAAGAAAAGAGGGTTAGAGGGTTTTGAAAGGGCCATTGAACAGAGACACACACATTGCTTACGGGAGGCAATTCTATTCTAGGCAATTGTCTTACAATCTACTACGGACTACTTTATCCATCCTGTCTAGAATGTTAAGTGGTGGTAAGAGCGCAACGTGCGGCTGAAAACGTTGGTGACAGACTAACTGGAACTAAGGTGAGCCACAGCATGGATGTGCCAGACAATGAGCAGTAAAGGGATAAACCAGCTAGCCACAATATCGAATTGGAATGAATTCTGACAACCTTCCTCTTGGTAGGCATTGGCTCATAGCTGAAGAGAGCGAACGGAACCTGAGAAGCAAGACTCCCATGAGCTATTCTGTCGCCTCACCTTCTCCTCCACTAATATTCTTTGTAGAACACCAGCCTTACCGCTAACAAGTAAAGATTGCTTGAAATACTGCGTCGATACTCAAGTTACTAAGCCGGTAGCTTCTTATGGGTCTAACTTGACGTTTCATTATCTTACAGGCTAGACTTAGCGATTGGTTAGTGATAGACTCCATAGCAGGCCAGTGCTTAGAGTAAAGCAGTCCGGATAAATATTCGGGGCGCCATTGTACTAAACTAAGTGGAAACGCTACTACAACTAACAAAAAGACCCAGCACTATCTGCTCTCTGTTTACTATTCAAAAGATTAATTGTCTTTCAGTCATTCTTCGCCATGGCTCGAAGTATCTACAATCAGGCACCACTGGAAACTCGCTATCGAACAGCAACAGGTCCCCGAACCACCCCATTGACCGACCCACAAGGTGCTCGCCTTCCAAGACCAATCATTATTGGGTTTGTGAACGTTCTCTCGAGAGATGCAGACTCTGTCATCTTTCAGCCTAGTTGTCGATACTGGGTCAGAGATGAAGCTGACGCGCCAGATGCTTGGTGGCGGGAAGATCCAGCGGCTTTCGCTTGCTTTAAAACTTCTTTTGCTTATGAAATGATTGGTGAAGAGCATCCAAGAATAGTCCCGTAGGTCTATTAGATACGCCATGTATCTATAAATCTCTATACTAATCGAAAATACAGGGTAGTAGGTCAAGATGCTTGGACAGGACTTCCCTTACTTCGAAAACCGTCATATGGCTCGCTTGGTGATTTCTTTGAGGAATACGAGTCCAAACTTTACACTGTCGGGACTGAAGCTACATTGCCTGACTCTCGCATCAAGCCGGAGTTTCTACCTCTAGCCTACCAGTGGAGCTTGCAGTTGCTATCAGCCCTCGTGTTGATACACTCTCATGATATAGCTTATGGAGAAATCGATCATTCAAGCTGCTGGATATCCGCGGAGTCCCTGGATATTTCGCTTGCAGGCTTTGTAGGTTCAGACTTCCATGATCCAGCAACAGGTTGGTACTGCCCTGGTGGGTTATATAACTCCTATGAGTTTTCACCAGAGTCACTCCCACTATCGCGGAGGGTGAGTGTGCCAACAATTGCGACCGATATGTTCATATTTGGTAGACTGATATACTGTATCATGACATCTCATATGCCAGGCGATGGAATGGGTCGAGATCCCGGAGAGACTGAACGCTTGATGGAAAATGAAGACTGGATACCTGATCTTGAGGATGAGTTTTTGGGGAACATTCTTCATAAGTGTTGGCGGTTCGAATATGGTACTGTTGAAGAACTACAAGGCGAGGTTCAAGATCTCATTGAGTCTTACGGATGGTCAATCAAAGGCGACAAACTCGAGGGCTTGGATATGGACTACATCAAACCCCTACTTCAAGACAGTGCTGCCAGTAGTAAGCAGTGAATAGACTTCTCTATGGCTAGAGTCCCTGTTCACGATAAATCCCCCTGTTTAGTAGTCAAAACTCAAGGCGACCGCTTATGCTCGAATTCTGCAGAGTGACTTCAATTGGACAGGTTTCATGTGTCAGTGCTTAACGATCGTCGGGAAAGGGATGTTCCAGCCGGCGGTGTTATTCCCCTCACCGTTTCGCCAAGCAAACCCAATACATATTGTTCCCTTCCTCAATCTTCACGCCTTACGTCTCAATTTGACCACTGCATACACTAAATTTCTTCTCATATCATCTCGTACTTCACGCCGGGCTCATACTAGGTATTATTTGCAGTTGTCTAAACAATTTGTTCCTATTTGTTTGAGCTCTTGATCCATCGCAGCCACCATGAGATTGAGTGATCGCGATGCTGGCCCAGCAATCAATGCAAGACTAGAGCCCTTGGGCCGAACAGCTCTCAGCATCATTTACGCTGACAAATCCGAGCCTCAAGTTGCTATAAAAGTTACCGGTTTCTGGCTAGACGGGGAAATGTACGATCGTGCAGCCCTTGCCGAGGACTGCAGTGAGACGTTCAAGCGTGAAGCTGCCATCTATGATGCTTTGGGTTCGCATGAACACATACTCAAAACATATGGGGCTGCATATCTCCCTGCCGTTCAAGGCGAAGAATCAGACCCCTCGGTCAAGAGCGAGAGAGAAGCCTGGGCATTGAAACTTGAGAGAGCTCCTCATGGTAACCTTCGCGAGCGCATCCTCAAGGGCGATGCACTACCTATGGCTCAACGTTTGACCATGGCGATCGACCTCGCCGAGACTCTACAGTATATCCACAGTCGAGGCGTGTTGTGGGGCGACATCTCAACGCGGAATATTCTCCTCTTCGATAACCACCATATCAAACTGAGCGACTTTGCCGGTTCCAGTCTACGTGGGATATATCCGGACGTGATGTTTGCTTGCGAGCCTCGCTACTGGATTCCTTCGACAGATCCTCCAAGCCCGGAAAAAAGCAGGTTTGAGAAGGAGTTATTTGCCCTTGGGACTGGTATCTGTGAGATTACTGAGTGGGCAGTGCCATACGGCACGATTGAAGTCGAGGAGTTGCAGGAGAAGCTTATGTGTGGGGAGTATCCGCATCTGAGCGAGGACAATCCTGCAAAACACGTCATCCGGGGACTTTGGAACTTGACCTATACTTCTGTTGAAGAGGTTTCCAACGATCTTCGCAAGCTTTCGAGTTAACCTGATGCGCTCGGAGTAGAAAGAAAGAATCGCCTGTATAGCAATCAATAGACTTGTTCATGTTGACTCTAGGGTTATCTATCCGGAAGTGACTCTAGTATTCCAGTTCTCGCTGTCGTGTACCGCTTGATTATCCCATGGTCGGGAAGACAGATTCGAATGACCCCCGTTTTCTCCGCTAGTCAATAGTGGTTATTGGATAAGAATGACCTGGTTCTCAGAGCTGTGACGGGGCATGCCGTGTCCATTTAAATCTTTCGTAAACCTTGCAATATTCCTAGCCAGTATCTTCCTTAAGCCTCCGCTAAAGCATGCCGCCTTCCACCAATCTGCTGTTTATGCAATATTCGAATAGCAAAAGCAGTTCCAATCAATGCAACTGCCATGGCGACCATAGTAGGGTACCCTTTAGGATAGCTCGGCGCCTCGACCTGTTGCCATATAACTAATGGCAACCAAGCTTGGAAAACATAAGCCATTTGATTCATCGCGCCTGTAACGAGGGCCCTTTCTTCATTATCGTCGCTGCAGATCTCATGCGCCCAAGCAAATGTCAAACCGCTGATACCACCGCCAAATCCACAAAGCATGAAGCATACCCATGTGAAGGCGGTGGGAACCTTCCATACCGTGAGTCCGACGTACGCTATGATCTTTACCAAACCTGAAAAGACAATAGCTGGCCAACGGGCACCGCGGAATAGACTATCCGATGTCCACGCGTAGATGAGTGTTGTGATGACGCTGATGACGTCGACAATTGTTGGGTAAAGATTAACATCTCTGATCGTGTAGCCCTGGGACTTCAGCCACAGGGGGAACGCAGGCTGTGAGCTACCCCCGTTGCCATTGTTGAACAATATGTATAGCAACACTAGGGCATAGATGTGCCAGCTGCTGAAAATCTTCTTGAACTTGGCTTTTGTGTATGGTGCCCTCTTCGCTCTGCCTTCGAGTTCCATGCGTCGTTTCGCAATCGCAATTTCCTCTGGGGTAAAGTACCACGCTCTCGTGATCTCAGGTACGTCTGGTAGGAAGAAGAACCCAGAAATTGCAATAGGCAGAGAAACAATGGTGTTGGTGATAAACAACCATTGCCATCCATGGTATCCGTGCACGCCATCGAGATTGTGCGAGCCGGCCATCAAGTAACCCGAAACCATGGATCCCACGTTACCCATGGCGTGAAAGAGGCACGAACGCTTGGCAAGCTCATCCTTGCGGTACCACGAACCAACTATGTACTGCATACCAGGATAGAAGGTGCTCTCGGCAAGTCCAATGAAGAAGCGAAGGACATAAAGTTGCGTGGGGTTTGTGCACTTGATGAGGAGGATGGTGAGAACAGACCATGTTACCTGGGTTTTTTGTCAGTTTGGGTAGTCACGGACGATGAGAAAGACATACCTCGCAGGCAGGAATCCAGATGCTTGGCCGGATTCGCGTCAGCAGCATGTTACTAAATGATTGTCAGTGAGTGCTCATGGTTATAAAGAGCAGGAAGGATCTTACCTCGGGATTTCACCGATAACATATCCAATAGTCCAGCATGTCTGCATATAATTCAACTCGTTTCCAAAGAGATTCATGTCCTCTTTCATCCCAGAGACAAAGGCATTGTTGATGTTGACCTATCCTGTTAGAACTAACACAGCCCTCAACGTTGAGTGCAAACTTACCTGGTCCAGGTACTTAATAAAGTACCCCAGTGAAGCCAAGGTCATAAGAGCAAAGTCAAGCTTGAAGAGAAATCTGCGTTCCTCGGGGGACTTGTCAAAGGTGTCCCAAAGATATGACTTCCAGCTCCTCTTTGGTGTCTCTTGCAACACGGCCAGAGCTGACGTCTCTGAGTCGGATGAGACAGATGAGACAGATTGGTCGTTTGCATCTCTGACCCTTTCGGTCGAGATTTGCTTTGGGTTTTCCGCCATTCTAAGTTGGTTGCATGAGCAAACGATACAAGGGACTTTTGCAGCTGCTCGATGGATCTCATGCTTCTTTTAAGGTCACATATGTGCGGGTACTTTATCAGAGGGGTCAATTACGTTGTTCTTGTTCTAGCTGCGCAGTGATCTAGATGGAGAAATAACATCGGACAGAAGCCGCTATGCTACCCAGAAACGCTGGCAAACAGGTCTGCGCTGGAGTAGTATCATGTCAGGTAGCCAATCAGAGTCCTACCGCCACACAGCTCATTCTGCATACAAATGGCGTCAAACCCTCTTCTTATCTATATCTAACTAAAATTACTTGAATCAACATTAGCAGAGTCGATTGCATAGTTTATTCACCGGCATTAGTACAAGGTTATGCACCAAGACGGCTTCTGGTTGGTGGGTTGTGTTGACGTGACTGGAACCCAGTATGCTGTGCTTGGACTCTGTCTATCATCAGGGATATTGGTGTGGCAGTCTAGTTCACTCCAGATGAAGAGAAGGATGGTGAGTGTGCACATAGTCTTTCTTGTGAGTCAGTCCATCCTATTACAGTATCTACGCGATTGATTGCATGACTCGGCCTGTCGCATCATTCTTGCACATGCGCAGAAACGTATAACTTCTGATGTGTTTCGAATCACTGCCCAAGAAGCGAGAAATACATAAGCAACAATAAAATATAAAACGTAGGATAATTACATGGTTTGAATAACAGGAAGATAATGTGGGCAAATAGATGCCAATTACTTGACGCTCCGATTTTCAACAACAGCATATCATCAAGCAGTGCAAAGGGTTCGATGGTAGAACTCTTGAACAAAATAACGGCACATGCCCACCTATGACAGTACCAAGTCATGACTGGCTTATTATTTTTACTATGAGAGTCGCTAGTGGAATGGGCACTAAGTGCTTATCCTACCAAGGCTCATTCCCAGGCGTGGATTGCGACATAGCACGTCACTTTACCCCGGCTACCCAGAGCCTGCAGTACTACCTATTACAAATGCAATGCTTCTCCATCTCCTGACTTTTGGTTCATTTTCCCATCAATTCATTCTTTCTCCTCATTTTATACTTGCTTCTACAACAGACACTCAGTAACTAGATTAGCAATTAAGCTCAATCAACAAGAGTCGGGAGCAATCTCTGTTTATCTGTGTCTGTATTTCTAGTTCTTTCTTCAGTGCCTTTATGTAACGTCTCAGTGTAACAATGCAGTTGAGCGCTAATGGCCCAATGAAGCACAAACAATATCGTTGCTCAGCGTATCGGCCTGACTCACTATGGAACGGAACAGCGAACGAATCAACAACAAGAGTTGCGTGCGGGGCATTACTTTGAGGAACGCCAAAACATCATATCGTCGATTTAATTATTTACTCCAGTGTAAACGTTCCTTTGACACGAGTTTGCCATTGCATTACATCTTGCAGCATTTATTTCCACTTGAAACACATCATGACGGTATCCAAGGAAGCCTTGCTCAATGATTACGAGTTTGACCCAAGTCTCGTCGAGCGAATAGCCTTCCGCAAAGTCAAACATACTATCGCCATCGTCGAGCCAGATCCTTCATGGCCCCAACACTTTGACCTCGCCAAAACTCGCATTGAAACGGCCCTTGGCGACACGGCCGTCTCTATCAACCACGTCGGCTCAACCAGCGTCCCAGGTCTTCCAGCAAAAAGAGTCATTGACATTGACCTTACGGTTCAAGATGTCAACGATGAGGCATCATACGTGCAAGCGCTTGAAAATGTGGGATTCCACTTTCTGCTAAGAGAACCACATTGGCACGGACACCGTTTCTTTTGTGACTACGGAGATGTGCCAACGAACTTGCACGTCTGGGGTCCGGATTGTCCTGAAGCGGCGAGACACAAGATCTTTACGGATTGGTTGAGAAATAATGAGGAGGATCGGAAGCTATATGAAGGGGTCAAGCGAGAAGCGTCTGAGGCAAGCATTGCTGGTGGGGAGGATGTCATGGCGTACAATAAGAGGAAGGAAAATGTCATTCGAGAGATTTTGCAGAGAGCTTTCAAGGCTCTGGGCTATCTGTAAGGGAGTTTTAGTATTGGGTAGTACAAGGCCTTTATTAGGAAGTTACGAGATAATGGCAAGGCCTCAATGATAAGCGATCTAATCACGTAGACTACATACGTGATATCTATGCCTGCAATATGGAAAGGCACTCATACATCATAATCATTTAAGTATTGATAAAACTGCAGACCAGCTCATCGCTTGAAATGCTATCGCAGAGTTCTTTATGCTTGAAGATAGGCAAATGTATTCTTCCCTGGCCCATCATGAATCAATTCGATCCATGGAAGGCCTTCTGCCAATATCATGTCTCGCACAGTCTCCCAAGACAGACCGGGACTCGCAACCACACCCCAAACGTCTCCAACTAAGGGACTAGATACCCCAACCGTTGAGAAACAGCCCATCATCAACACCCAGATAGTGAATGTCCTGTAATTGTCGTTCTGGTCTTGCATCACCATATAGCTTGTTTCAAGCCGTCTCTGAAGCTCTGGTAGTTGTGGCCTCCGTACAGGGCTTTGGGAAAGGGTGGTAAGAAAGGCGAGCATACCAAGTCTCAGCGCTTCGTCTGTATCGGGGCAATCGTTATTCGGATGTAGCAACTGCGTCTGGATGTTGCTGATCTGGGACTGGAAGTCCGTCCATATTAGATCAGTCCTTGCACTTATAGCATCTTTTATATCCCGTATCAGAGCTTGCAAGTTTTGAAAAGCTTCGATCACCCGTGGAGAATTTACGTTGAGTCTCTGCAGAATATCTGACTTTGCAATCGGCGGCATCGGTAATGTTGGATGATGGTTGTGTTCCAGTGCAAGATGCAGTGGCTGGCCAAAAGCCAACGCCAACCTCAAATCAAATTGCTGAATCTTGTAGAGAAGCTTCGCGTCCAGTCCTGTAAAAACATTGTCCCTAATTATAAGGAGTCTCCGGACCCCTTCAAGATGCGACCCTACGGCTCCAAAGTCGTGCAATGACTCGGCAGCAAATAGCAGTATCAGGATGGTCAGCATTGTTGTTGAGGACTGTTGGCCTGCAACTCGACATAGATCCCGATTCAGCGATGAGAGGATGACGCAGAGCAGCTGTTGGGTCAAGGGGGAGAGATGCGCACTACATCGAAGATCGTCTACGGTGCGCGTGGCGAGGTAGATTGCGCTAAGCAGGGTTCTGTTTTGGTGGAGGAACTGGAAGTCGTCGGCTATCCAACTTTGGACACTGATGTTTGTGTCCAGTGGGTAGACTTTTTCAGTGATGCTATTATATTTCATGACTATCAAAGTCGATGTTAGTAGTTGGTGATTCTTCGTGGGGTAGCGAGTACAAATTACCAGTTTGCAGTACTGAGGATGGGAAGAGCGAAGAGTCAAACCCACAATCGTCAATGCTCATCCTCAATGACGGTTTGAGCAACTGCCTTTCAAGACAGTGGTTTTGAAGACTTGAGGTACATTGTAGTGATAAGTCTTGACGACGCATGGTGATGGCGTCATTATATGGTACTATATTTTCTTGAGGGTGTACTTTTCTGTTTCTTGCCTTCCTTTTCGAACGTCGAGAGTCTTTGCGGACATTGACTCCCCTCATGCATTGACTGCGGATAGCGGCTCGACTACCAGGGTCTAAAGGGCGACCAGTGCCATCGACTGCTAGAAACGTGAAACTACCTCCTACCATGGTAGTGAGTAGCAATGGCTAAATTGGTAGTGTAGCCTGAGTCTCTAACGCTTGTTGTGCCAGAAGAGGAGAGTTGTGGAGTTGTCCGGATAGATTGCAATGTGGGAAAAGACCAATCTCATTGCTGACGAATTAGGATTAGCCTTGGAGGCAGGGAAAGTCGGTTCAAGATAAGGTCAGGAGTCCACATTCATCGTCGACCAGATTGATGTCCTATTCAGTCTTAGTCTTTTTAGCTGAATCATGGCTCGGACTTGAATTCCTCCGACCCCAGTCACGTTTGATCCTCTTCTCATCCAATCAACGCGTGCAGAATTACCAGGATCTTCAGACTAACCGCGTTTGGATTACATTGTGGTCGTTGGTAGATCTAAGAAATCTCACCTCACAAAGAGATACGATCTAAATTACAGCCTCAATCTGCAGATCTTTAGATGTCTTATGAGACTGGAGGCAGTTCCGTTTAAATCGCGGAGTTGCGGAGTACTCAAACCAGATTGATATCCCAAAATGGCTTTAGAACAATTCCACCCATCATGTTGAGAAACTGTGCGAACCAGTATATAAATGCGCAAGAGTTGGACGTCTTGTTTGAACAATTGGATACACATCATTAACTCGTTATTCAATTTTATATCTTACCTACTCAGAATATCATAATGGTAGCCAAAACATCCAGATTCGCCAGCGCTTCTTCGAGGCTTCCTGCACTTACCCTATCGCCCGCCCGTCTTCTGGTCACCTCTCAATTCACCAAACCACAACTTCCCCCCAAAAGCCTTGACCTCTCCGGTCAAACAGCTATTATAACTGGAGCCAACAACGGCATCGGGTTAGCTTGCGCCAAGCTTCTTCTTCAGCACGGACTAAGCCATCTCATCATCGCTGTTCGCTCAGAAGCTAAAGGTCATGAGGCGGCTCAACAGCTGAAACACGTCACCTCGGTTGCCAAGATCGAAGTTTGGGGGCTTGATATGGGGAGTTACGTCTCTATTGACGCGTTTGTAAAGCGTTGTGAAACGCTCCATCGTCTTGACTATGCCATTTTGAATGCTGGCATGGGTAACCCGACTCACCGAATTAGCGAGTCGACTGGTCATGAAGAGACTATGCAGGTCAACTTCTTGTCCACAATGTATTTATCGGTTCTTCTGCTACCGCTGCTGAAACAAAAATCATTGTCATCAAACCCGGGACGACTGACTGTGGTCAACTCAGGAAGTTCCATGCATTGCGAATTACCTGAGGCAAAGTCAGACCCATTGATCCCCGCTTTCGACGCGAAAGCCACCTTTGATGGAATGTCTCACTACGCGAAGTCGAAACTCCTTGGACAGCTCTTTATCGATAAGCTAGCGCGTCACGTCGACCCCCAAAATGTCATCATCAACTGTGTCGACCCGGGACTAACCAAGGGCACTGGCCTCATGGACAAGTCTCCGATAGTGATGAAAGTGTTCATGACTACCATGATGTGGCTCCTCGGGCGTACCCAAGAACAAGCTGCTTCAACCTATATCGATGCTGCCATTGTCAAGGGAGAAGAAACCCATGGGTCATATTTGATGGACTGGCGAATTTACCCGTGAGTTGTTGTTAGTCCAAACCTTTTCAGATGCAGTCTAACGGTAATTCAGGTTCGGAAAATATTATTATAGCGCAGAGCGACAGGAGCTCCAGGACCGGCTATGGAAGGAAATGATGAATGAGTTTGAGTTTGCAGGCATGGAGGGGATTATTAACTCGATGGGCAAATGAGATCGAGGTTGCTCTCAAGGGTGAGAGTCATCTTGTACATATGTTATTTATGAACAGATTCTTAATATTTTCATATTCTCAATGACCAGTCATGGTTTGGATGAAGAGAAACAGCAAAAGCAATTGACAACTCGGCATTAATGGTACTTACCCTGTGGCATAAGCACCGATACCACACGGAATCTATCCAGATGCTCAATCAAGCTCAATCAAACTGTGGGTTTCAAGCCAAGACGGTATCGGCAACAGGCAAGGCCCATCACAGCCTCTTAATGCACAACACCAGACGATATGCGACGCAACTCCCCTGGAATCACGGACCAACTGCACCTTTCGAGCATCCATTTCTAAAAGTCCCTTCGGCATTCGATCCCCAAACTCAAAGTTGCAGGGATCAGAGCGCGAACCCCTGTAGTTCCCCTGAATGCCAAGGACCGAGACTTGGAGAGGCCTCACTACAATTGGTCTGCACCCATGGTCCACTCTCGAAATCTATTCCGATCTTCGCTGCACTTGGCTCGAAGAGGGAGGTTTGAGATAATGAACGACTGGGGAATCAGAGCATATTCAGGAACTTATGAACACTGCATGGGAACTTCTGCTCTATCAATGGCGTGTGTGCTGCATCTGGCAACTCGTCCCATGTGATGCGATTGACTTTAATCATGATAACGACCTGCCGTATCTATCAATCTAGCATGTGCCGTGCCATGAGCTGTAATATATAATGTATTTTCCAGACCTTGTTCATACTGCCAAGCTCTGCTCTTCAACCACACTCTCTCTTGACTCCCAGGCCACATTCGTTATTGGTCCTTTCAATCTTTGTCTTGTCGCTCTTTCAATCAAGCAAACACACTCTTTTTTCTAGTCATGGTTCGTTTCGGACTATCGGCTTTGCTTTTCGCAGGGCTGTCACTCGCTCAGGATGAGCTGTCTCAGCCTCCGCAGCCCGAACAGGGTACTGTTGCCCACCTGCCTGGTGCTTATATCTTCGAGTTCGAGGAGAGCCAGGATACTTCTGTCTTTTACGATAAAACAGAAAGCCAGTCCACCACCCGTGTCAAATTTGACTACGACCTCTTCAAGGGTGTCTCAGTCCAATTTGACGATGTTGCATCTGCTGAAGAACTCGCTGCCAAGATGGCTGCTCTCCCAGTCGTCAAGAATGTCTGGCCTGTCAAGGTCTACGGAATTCCCACACCTCGCGTGGAGTGGGTCGCAGAGCCAGGAATGAAAGCTCCTCTTTCCAAGAGAGCTGTCAATGATACCGCTGATACTTTCTCGCCTCATGTCATGACTCAGGTTGACAAGTTGCGTAAGAAGGGAATTACTGGTCACGGAATCAAGGTTGCTGTCATTGACACTGGTGTAAGTTACGATTTGTACATGTATAATGTTGAACAGTTAACTGACATGACTAGATCGACTACAAGCATCCAGCCCTAGGTGGTTGCTTCGGCCCCGACTGTCTCGTGTCTTTCGGCACAGATCTGGTTGGCGATGACTACGACGGTTTCAACGCCGTTCACCCCGATGAGGACCCCATGGATTGCGGCGGCCACGGTACTCACGTTGCAGGAACCATTGCTGCTCAAACCAACCCTTTTGGCTTCACAGGTGCCGCCCCAGGAGTCACTCTTGGTGCTTATCGTGTCTTTGGCTGTTCTGGAGAGGCCGGCAATGATGTTCTCATCGCTGCCTACAACCAAGCTTACCAAGATGGCGCCGATATCATCACTGCCTCTATCGGAGGTCCCAGCGGTTGGTCAGAGGAGCCTTGGGCCGTCGCCGTCTCTCGCATTGTCGAGAAGGGTGTGCCATGTCCCGTGTCTGCCGGCAACTCCGGAGACGTCGGCATGTTTTACGCCAGTACCGCAGCCAATGGTAACAAGGTCATGGCCATTGCCTCTTACGATAACAGCGATTACATCTCGCTTCTCAAGCAGCACCACTACACCGTTGACGGAAGTGACACCAAGATTGCCTTTGGCATGACTGCTGGCACTCCCGCTGCTTGGGATGATGTCAAGCTTCCTATCTGGGCTCCCAGTCTGGACACCACTGTGGCGGATGGCGGTTGCGATCCTTACCCCGCCGACACACCTGATCTTAGCAAGTTCATTGTCTTGGTTCGCCGAGGAACTTGCACCTTTGCTCAGAAGGCCCAGAACGCTGCCAATGCTGGAGCAAAGTATATCATTGTCTACAACAATGCTGGTGGCGCCAACGAGATCGACGTTTCTGCCGTGAAGAGCATCCTCGCAGCCGGTATGGTCACTTCCAAGGTCGGTGCCAAGTGGATCGGTCTTCTCAAGGACGGTTCCAAGGTCACACTCGAAATGTCCGCTGGCTCTGACGGAGAGGTCATCATGGAGGAGAGCAGGAACGACAAGACGGGTGGTGCAGTTAGCACTTACTCCTCTTGGGGACCGACTTGGGAGATGGACGTCAAGCCCCAATTCGGCTCTCCCGGTGGAAACATTCTTTCAACTTATCCTCTTGCCAAGGGTGGTTATGCTGTCCTTTCTGGAACTTCCATGGCTTGCCCTCTCGTCGCCGCTACTATCGCTCTCATTGCTGAGGTCCGTGGAACTCTCGACCCCGAGACTATTGAGAACCTTCTTGCATCGACCTCGAACCCTCAGCTCTTCAACGACGGCACAGGATTCTCCGATTACCTGGCACCTGTACCTCAACAAGGTGGTGGCATGATCCAAGCCTACGACGCTGCGTACTCGACAGTATTGATGGACGTTTCCAGTTTGTCTTTCAACGACACTGATAACTTCATCAAGGTCCGCAACTTCACCATCCACAACACTGGCAAGAAGGAGATTGATCTCAGTGTCTCTCACATCCCTACCAAGAGTGTCTACACTCTCGAAAAGGACAGCATTTATGCTTCTACTTTCCCCAACGATGTTGCTGATGCTCACGCTGAGCTCAAGTTCAGTGAGGCCAAGCTTTCCGTTGGTGCAGGCGAGAAGGTCACTATTGAGGTTGTCCCTTCTGCTCCTGAAGGTCTCGACGCCAAGCGTCTCGCTCTTTGGTCTGGCTACATCGCCATCAACGGTACCGGAGTATCTCTGTCTCTGCCTTACCAGGGCATGACAGGTTCTCTGCATGACTCTGTTGTCTTGGGATCTAACGATACATGGATCGCCAGATCTAATGATAAGGATAAGCTCACTCCTGTCCCCGCCAACACAACCTTCATCTTGCCCGTCAAGGGCCAGAACGCTACCGATGCCCAGCCTGCCCCCGCTTTGGCCTGGAAGCTCGCGCTCGGCTCCGCTAAGCTCGAAGCCGAGCTCATTCCTGTCGGCGGAAACTCTACCAAGAGTCTCGGTGCACCTGCTGGATTCCCTGTGCAGTGGAACCCCATGGGTAACGGTAACATTGTGTGGAATGGTAAGCTTGCCGATGGTGGATACGCTCCAGCTGGCAAGTACAAGGTCAAGTACCAGGCCTTGAGGATTTTCGGAGACGAGAAGGTGAAGAGTGACTGGGATCATTCGGAGTCGCCTGTGTTCAGCGTCAAGTACCCTTAGAGTACTGACCACAAGCTTGAAACCTAAGGTGTAGGGATGTGTAGATGAGCCCCAGTTCGCGTGGTTGGGTAGTGTTTGATGTTACATCGGCCTCTTGATAGTCTCCTTATGTCTTATGAGTTATACTCTATAATGAAATAACGTATAGCCTTGCCCTTGCAGCTATATCCTTGTGTTCGGTGAACTACGTGAGAACGGTCACTAATGGCTGTGCCAGTGAGTAGTAGAAAGTTGGTCTCCCAATTTTCAGGGTACAAAAATACGTAGTCGACGAAGGAGAGACTGAGCGGCAAAAGCCAGCCACAAATTTCGTCTCTTGTGCTTCCAGTGGCCAATTTTCCTAATACCCTGAGGCTGTGTAAAATTGGAATGTTACGTCTAGTATTATTTGTTCTATGTAAACTCGCCATTATTAACCCATCTCTATTGTTCATCGCCAAAGACAACTGCGTGTTCAAACGCCCACTCCCGTATAGCGCTAAAGTTACGACATGTATGCAGAGTACTGAAGTCCGGCCAGTGTCCCTCGTAGCCATCATAGTATCTGAATGGAAAAACGCCAGTGTCGCTCTGACACATAATATTGGTCCTCAAGAACTCAATACAGTGATCTGCATATTGTGTCAGTGCCGTAGATTTACTTGTAAGTTCTTGTAAATGCTTACCCAAATGCCCTCTGAGGTCCTCAGGATCAACGTCAATGTCTCCTCCTGTGTGTGAATAATAATCACTGTGGGTTGCCTGCCTTAGTAGGTTGAGGCAGTGGAGCTGGTGGAACACTTGTATTCCAACACGATAACCCGTTTTGCCTGTCTTGGGGTCCTTGATGGTGAGTGAGGAAGGGTCGAGACCGAGGTTGTCGAGCTCGTCGCGTGTGATCATTTGGTCACCAACATCATACGTGACATGATCCCATGCTTTATCGACGTCGGGGCCAAATCCGATGAACTCGGTCTTTTTTGTTTCTGGTGTGATGTTGTAGCGAACGGTATGGAAGTCGGCTACCTCTGCGGCTGGAGCTGCACGATGTTAAAAACATACATGACAATGAGCGTTAGGCATGGGATACTTACAGTAGGGAAATGTTGGTATGCTTGAACCGACACTGGAATGGATATTGGCGCGTAATACCAATGACGATACAAAGAATACAAGTGATAGCGAGAGTAGAATCCCATGACACACCCACACAAGATATGGATGTTGTAAGTAACGCCTGTAATGACTTGGAATCCTGATGTGTCTGTCGAATGGCGAGTCGAGGACCCTTTTCTCGCCTACATTCAGTTCGTCATGTTCGGTCAACGGATGATACAGAGACTCCATAGTTGAGTGTTGTGCTGTGGGTGGAATAATTGAGTGTGAATGAAGTATGGTGTCGGTTGAGCAGTTCAAAGCGCTATTAGTAGAAAAAAGGTCTGAGTATGTCGTGCAGTATTTTTTCGGACATCCGAGATTCCCACAATGCATATAAAACAACAAAATCTCTGTCCCAGTCACTTGGAATGTGTAAGCGGATATTCGGCTGTCATATCAATCCTTGAAACGCCAAGACGAAACGTTGCGCGAATGGCGCTAAACCCAGATGCGGTAGTTCAGATGAGTGAATACAATCTCTCAAAATAGTGTCCCTGTTGTATGGATTGGGATTCATCCCGATGATGCGGCAATGTCACATTGACTAGGGCTTCTAGTTGGCTGCGTGTTTGACAGTTTCTCTGGGTGCTGTCTTTGCAAGGTGGGGAGGGTTTCATTCTCGGGCAACTTGAAGCATATAGTGTTGTAGGTGTATCAGGGGCAACGCTACGGTTAAGACGGGTTTCATGAAACAAGCAAAAACAACAGCTGAACTAGCCTTTCCACCAATCAAGTAGTTTTCCATATGCCGCGGGTTTCGGCCGACATGGCTCTGTCTTGATTGGCCATCTCCGTCACCACCGTTTTCAACCTCCTTGAGGATGACTAGTGGGTATAGAGAAGGTATCATGACGCGCGCTATTCCTGTCGCATAGGAATTGCCTCCCAAAGAAGACGGCAACTCGGCATCAAGCCCAAACACTCCAAGTCTTACCTTGGTATTCGTGTTTGAACATCCTGCAAACTGAGGGGATCAGGGAGACATCAACACTCTAGAATAGGAGATGAAAGCGGATGAATGGTCATCTCAACCTTGAGATGAAGAGTATAAGACCAAACCCATTGCCCGCCGTAAAGTATTCGTATCATTCACTTCATCCTCATCCTCACATTCATCCAAACATTGCTTGACGCAATTTCATTACTTTTCTTTCTCAATCTTCCATTCTCAAGGCTAGTCCTGCTATTCAATCTTTTTCATTTTACCTGCCGGTCAGATTTATTCTACTCCTCAAACCCACTCACTAGTCAACATGTACTTCACCAACGCCTTCATCGCCGCGCTCGCCGCTCAGGCTTTCTCCCGTGACAGCCGCATCAGCTCTTCCGGTGCTGGAAAGCTTGCAGTACGTCCCTTGTTCTTGTTCACTGATCCACCGCTGACGATTCTACAGGCCTTGATGGCTCTCGGTGCTACTCCAGGAAGCGCCCTGCCAATCTTTACCACTATTGAAGTCCGAGAGGTAAGTCATAATCATGGTGCAGCAATGACTCATTGACTAATACGTAAAACAGCCTCACCACCAGGGAGGCCAAAACAAACAGGGCCAGCAAGGTAACCAGGCGGCTCAGGCCAACCAGAACCAGAACGGCAACAACAACAACAATGCCGCAAACAATGCAGCAGCCAATGCGGGATGTAACGCCAAGCGGGACGAGGACGAACTTGTTGCTCGCCACCACCAGGGTGCCCAGGGTGCCCAGGGAGGCAACGCCAATGCTAACGCCAACGCCAATGCCAACGACTGCAACGGCGCCAATGCCAATGCTAACAACAACAACAACAACAACAACAACAACAACAACAACAACAACAACAACAACAAGCGTGACCTCGAGACCAGGCATCACCAGGGTGGAAAGAACAAGGCTAAGGGCAAGAACAACAAGCGAGACCTGGAGACCCGACACCACCAGGGCGGAAAGAACAGAAACGGAGCCAAGGCCAAGGGTAACAACAAGCGCGACCTCGAGACCAGGCACCATCAGGGCGGAAAGAACAAGGCCCAGAACAAGGGCAAGAACAACAAGCGAGACCTAGAGACCAGGCATCACCAGGGCGGACAGAACAAGAACGCTGCTGCCAATGGAAACGCTGGTAACAACGGAGCCAATGCCAACGCCAATGCCAACAACAACGCCCAGAACAACGCTCAGAACAACGCCAACAACAACGCTCAGAACAACGCCAACAACCAGGCCAATGCCCAGGCCAACAACGCTGGCTGCAACGGCAAGCGAGATTTGGAGACTCGACACCACCAAGGAGGACAGAACAAGGGTGCCAATGCTGCTGCTGCCAATGGTTGCAACAACTAAGTGGTGAAGGCATAGCAGCACTTGCATCCATTCGGGCCAGCACAGAGCTGCCTAATAAGGCTAGAGAGTGTGGATTGCAGAGTATTTAAATGAATCAGGTCGAGAAAAGATACTTGAACATAAGTGGCTGGTCCATAAATAGCAATTGATATGTAATTTAATAAACCTTGTCTCGGAATTATCTAAATCTTTTCTGTTATTGGCTAGAAGCTATTCCAGTCCCGCCTTTGAGAGTTTCAGGGTCCAGCACGTGACACCCCCAAGGCATACCATCGAGAACCCCAGAGATTGTTGACAGCTTGAATGGATGAAACCTAAGAGAAAAGAGTTTACCAATAGAACATTTGGAGCTTATATACTGAACACGTAAAATACAAAAGGGTATCTTTATCAGCACACCTGCCCCCAATCAAGGCTTATGTCAGGTTATGCAGTGGCTTCGGCTAGAACACATCACACCCATGTCTTTAAGTGGGCTATCAGACCACTTTGAAAACTCATTCAAATAACAACCTTCACATTTCTGTGTGCCTCAAAATCGATCTCTCTACATAATTATTTCCTCATCGATTTTCACAAAATGGCTCCCAAGAAACCTGAAGCAGTTATTGACAATGTGGTCGCCTTTGGAAGGGTCCGCAAAAACCTCAAGATGGGTTGCGTTGGTCTCCCAAACGTGGGAAAGTCCAGCTTGTTCAATCTTTTGACCGAGCAGAGCGCTGCTGCGGAGAATTATCCCTTCTGCACAATCGAGCCCAACGAAGCGAGATGCGCTGTTCCCGATGCTCGATATGTAAGTTCTACATGTTGAGCTCAAGAAAACAGACAACTGACATTATCCAGGATTTCCTCTGCGATTTGTGGAAGCCTCCGTCCATGTACCCAGCTTATCTTCAGGTCACCGATATCGCTGGCTTGATCAAGGGCGCTTCCCAGGGAGAAGGTCTTGGTAACGCTTTCCTGTCACATATCCAAGCCGTTGACGGTATCTTTCACATTGTTCGGTAGGATGAGACCTTGCACTGTTGTAGAAGTTGAACTAACGCATGTGTCGACAGAGCATTTGATAACGATCAGGTCTTGCACGTTGATGACTCAATCGACCCCGTTCGTGACTTGAGTCAGTTGCACCGAGGCTGTTATTGGGGTCTATCAGGCTAACCATTGTACTCTCCAGACACCATTCAGAGCGAGCTTTGCAAGAAGGATTTAGGTATGTACCTACTCTTGAGGGTATCCGGCAATGACTAACATCATGTTCTAGACATTCTGGACAAGCAAATCGTCGCCGAGGAAATGATTGTGAAGAAGGCTGGTGGCAAGTACAAGATGCTGCCTCTCTTCTATGAGACCACATCCAAGATCCGAGCAGTGAGTTCTGACCAACCCGCAACTCAGACCTAAACTTATAGCACATACTAATCCACAATCCCTTGGCAGATGTTGGACGAAGGAAAGCCAGTACGAGACGGAAGCTGGACCCCAGCCGAGATCGCTCTCATCAACGAAAAGATTCAGCTCATCACCACCAAGCCCGTCATTTACCTCGTTAACCTAACCATGAAGGACTACCTCAGACAAAAGAGCAAGTACCTGCCATCGATAGCAAAGTGGGTTACTGAGCATGGAGGTACCGCGCGAGACATCATCCCTTTCTCCATCGAGTTCGAGGAGAAGCTGCACAGCATGAAGGACGATCCTGATGCCCAGGCTGAGTTCCTCAAGGAAAGCAAGGTCAAGTCCAAACTGGAAAAGATCATCACTGAGGGTTTCACAAAGCTTGGTCTTCAGTACTACTTCACTGGTATGTCATTTCCGTCGCCGAGTTAAAGACAAGGGTTACTAATACGGTGATAGCTGGAGAGAAGGAGATCAGGTGTTGGACGATCCCCCGAGGATGTCTGGCCCCTCAAGCTGCAGGTGCTATTCACAGTGACTTTGAGAGAGGATTCATCAAGGCTGAAGTGGTAGCCTACCAAGACTTCCATGATCTCTGTGAGGGAAACAAGTCGATGGGTCCTATTAAAGCTGCTGGCAAATACCGCCAGGAGGGAAAGTCTTATGTGAGTCAAGCTATGCTTGGGTTGTTGCGGAAGCTAACTTTTTTATCCAGGTTGTTCAAGACGGTGATATCGTTCACTTTCAATTCAGTAAGTTGATCTCTTTTACAATGAGCTGCCCTGGCTCATTTTGTTTATATGTGACTAACAATGGTACAGATGTGTCGAACAAGAAATAGACGAAACCTCATTATGCTTAGAATTTGTGATAGAATATTGGACGGAATCATGATTAAGTTGACATAGTGTCCCTATCTAGCCAATGTTCAAGGCTTCTTTGTCAAGATCTTTCCCTTGCTATCATACCAAATCTTCTTGGCCTTCACCTGGCGAAGATAGTCCTTGCCGGACGTCTTGGCATCGTGATAAAACAGCCACCACTGACCCTGGTACTTGACGATACTAGAATGAGTAGTCCAGCCATCAACCGGCTCCAGAATTCTGCCCTGGTAGGTGTAAGGACCGTAGGGGGTCTTGGAAGTCGCATAGACAAGGTAGTGGGTTGTTCCAGTAGAGTAGGTGAGGTAGTAAATCTTGTTGCGCTTGTGAATCCAGGGTCCTTCGAAGAAACGTCGGTCTTCATCCTCAGAAAGGAGCGGCTTGCCAGTCTTAGGGTCAAGAATGAGCATGTCGCGAGGCTTCTCTGCCAGAGTGTGCATGTCCTTGCTCAGCTTGGCAATCTGGGGGCTCAAGGCAGCGGTGCCGTTTCCTGGCTCAGTGCCAGACTCGTTGTACTTGTTCTTGTCCTGCCATCGTTGGAGCTGACCGCCCATGATACCACCCCATGCCAAGTAGGCTCTGTCATCGTCATCGACGAAACTGGCAGGGTCAATGCTGAAAGTGTGAGGGATCCAACTCTTGTCGGGGACGAATGGTCCACCGGGGGTTGGTGAGACGGCAACACCGATTCTGAAGATGTCATCCTTGTCTTTGGCAGGGAAGTATAGATAGTATTTGCCGTTCTTGTGGGCAGCGTCAGGAGCCCACATCTGTCGAGAGGCCCAGGGGACATCCTCCACTGACAGGGCCGTACCATGATCGACCGGCAGGGAACCGTAGATCTTGTCGATAGAGTAGACATGGTAATCTTTCATGGCGTACTGGCCTCCATCAGGGTCATTTTCAAATCCCGCATCGATGTCATGAGACGGGTAAAGCCACAAGGTGTCGTTGAAGACATGAGCCGAAGGATCCGCAGTCCATCGACTGGTGATGAGAGGACAGTCGTTGGTGGCAAGACTTTGACCAACGAAAGAGAGGAGTGGGAACAACAACTTTGACTTCATGATGAAAAAGAACTCAGTAGTACTATGAGCGTGGAGCTGGCTACTCTACTGACAATGTTTACAGGCGATCTTCCCATCCTTTTATACTGATTCCGTTTGACTACGTAGGAACTGCCGGGTGGGTTTCCTTGGTTTAATTTCGTTTAACTTTGTCAAATCAGCCTGTTCCCCGCAGATCAATCAGTACCATGTTGCGGGGTAGTCCTTGGCAAGATGGGTTGTCCGGATAAAGTACAGGGATGGAGTTCAGGATGAGACTTATAAAGACGTTACTAGTGGATGACATATAGCGTCGAACGAGACAAACGGACATCGTATTAGTTTACCAATTCTCTGGGCGTAAGCTTGATGTATGATTGATGGTGGAGGATTTGAGGCTAAATGCAAGAGCATGCTTTGGGTCAAATATCTAGTAATAAGTTGTGGGTTGGCCCTGAGGGTATCAGAAAAATCGGTTGTTGGAAGCATAAGAAACAAAATAACTAGGTCAGCCTATAATACTTTGACTAGGCTTCTTCGTCTGTTTATTTTTGTACCTCAAGGGTTAGGAGGCCAAGCTTTCTGCACTAGCCATTAGGTTTGAAAGATCAGCATTGAGATCGATGAATATGGAATAGGCCGACGGTAACTGCGAATCAGAGACTGGTGCGCTTATAATCTGCCCTCTCAGTTACATTTTAGTAAGCGTCAGAAAAACACACATGTCAATGTTGCAACGGAAGAATTCTTGGATAATTTAAATAAAGTTTCTTTAATAATTATAAACCCAAATAACTAGCTACCGAATGTCGTGAATACATAAACAAGAACGCTTCTATGAAATACAATGCTTCCTTCTACCCATGTCGTGTATGCATCTTCCATTACATATTTTTCATGTTATTGAGCGGATGTGTATAATGGCTCGCGTCTATGAAATTTTGTTCCTGAGCATGATGGAACCCAGCATGTATTCGCTTGACAAGCGTGTCAAGTAGAAGCTGGCGAAGGTCGTTTGCGGGATAATCCTTGTGGAACCAGTGATGACGAATAAACACACCGCCACATGTCTTGTCTCCAATATAGGGACTTCCATTTCCGTCCATGCATGGGATCGTGCGTACGTCATCTGTCAAGTTGTAATCGTAGCGGACATAATTGGCAAACGCTGCCTGCTCGTGTGCCCAGTCTGTTTTCCATCTATCGCAGCCCTTGTATTTTGTCTCGGTTGGGCATTGGTTCCAGTCATGGAAGAGTTCTTGAGTCCGGTTGCTTTGTCGGGCGACCATAAAACCTGTGTTCATCATGACTTTTCCCTTTGTGTCGTGGTTCCTCGGCGAGTCGGGGTCGTTAGACAGAGCAATAAGGGTCTTGTCTGTTATGTTCCATAGACTCATTAGCCACTCGAAGGGCATCTCTGGATACATGAAAACTGCATCGGCATCGAGGAATACGACAGTGTCGTGAGTCTTGAGGGCTTCCTTAATCATTGGGACCTTGACCCATGTCCCATGGCGGTTGCGATAGTTGGGCGCTCGGATGAACTGGTAGTCATAGCCGTGGATCATGGCTGGCGAAGAGATACGTTAGAAAGCTACCATAACCTGCGAGAAGATAGAACATACCGTATAAATAATGATTCATCATTCCACCTGTTCTGCCTGTCATTTCTTCGGCATTCATGGTTGACTTGTCCATCATTGCCCCAGCGCCGGTTTCCAATCGAGTATCCACATCCAAGATGAGCAGCTTCTTCCCCAATGGTGGCCATTGATGGTTGTTGCTGTTGATCTTGTACTTGTATCCCTCTTTAGAGATGAATTGCGTGGCGTTAAGATCGTGAATGAAGGGCTTCCACAGGTGGTGCATCAGTTGCGGTGTGTTTTCCGAGAGCTTTGTTGGTAGTGGAGTCGAGAGAGACGAGCTGGTCGGAGCACAAGTCAGAATTGATTCACCGGTCTTTCCAATTGCCAAACTTACCGGAAAGCCAAGTCGCTGGTGGATGGGTAGTAGAACAAACAAGAGTGTACCGCCAGCCCAAAGATGACCAGAATGCCCATGGCGAGGAGGACACCTTTCCTCTTGTTGGCGCGAAGCAGGAATAGATGATCCATGATGGAGTCTGAAGCTACTGAGAGCGTCCAAGGTTCAGTAGACGGTGGTTTAATCTCAGTAACAGGATCCGGAAGACTCGGACAAGACCATGAAGTGGGAGGATAGCATTGTCAAGATGTTGGAATGGAAATGGCGGGGGGGCAACAGACTAAGTAATACGAAAAAAGAAACAGCAGATCTTTGGATTCTTAAGTTCAAAGACGGTTAGAAGGTTCAGTTGGCGTGTTGGTTGAGGAGCAAAGTGATGTGAAAAGGGTATGTTTAAAGCATATCTTATCTTTGATTTACGAAGTGGCGCCGTCAGATACTTCTCAAAAGTGTTGTGATTGGGACAACCGTAAAGCTTGATTGTCCAACAGCCACTCAAAAGGGTTAGAAGAACCACGTCCTCTCCTCTGCATGCCGAACTATCCATGACCCTTTTCCCAAATCTCGGTTCAATAGACCAATTCGGCTGATTTATCGCTCGTCTTAATTGATCGTTGCAACCGAAACCCTACAAAATACAGGCTGTGTCTATGTGTTTCATCTTACCACTGAAATGTCTCTCTAGAGTCAGATCTAAGGCCTACCTTCTGTTGTGGCGCAGCCTAGAAACAAAGCGAAAGTCTTCTGTTTCCGTACTCTAATAATAGGTAAGTGGCATGGCCTGACATAATCTGACATGAGCCATACGATTTTTTTCTGTTTTTTGCAAGACACCGACACCAAAGTGCAGTGCTTCAGATGCCGTACCAACCGATCAACCGAGCGATTTCGGTAGCGTGATGGATCCATATCTGTCACTTCCAAGCTAGGCAGTTAGTTAAAGATGTTATGTAGATCTGACACTATGTTATTGGTCAAATGGCTGGGTTACCTCAGGGTCCACCGCGTTACTGAACTTACTTAGTTAATGCAGAGTACGACAGAGCCAGTGCAAACTTCGATTGAGCTCAAGCTCATTAAAATGACCCCCAGCCATAGCCAAGGATGAAACTTTAGTTAAACCTACGAATTGATTGTACCAAGAACCTATCGCAGATCTCTGATAATAATCGCCGATACTTTAAGAACCGCGACGTTCGCAGCGAAGCTGGTAGGGGAGTACTGCTTTACTCAAGAGCAAGACGAAATAATCTACATGCTGGCGAGAAAGACAGAAGTCGAGACATCAGCTAGCGAGTCATTCCTTTTCAGTTAATAAGGGAATATATTCATGTCGGTACTACTCCAGAGGCTCGACAATAAACAAAATCGGGACATATACAGCCAGAGTTACAGAGGCTGAGATTCTTTTTCTGCCAACAATAGTTACAAATTATCCAGTGCATATTATTTGAGAAACATTGCATAGACAAGCGACAATAATGCTGCATTAATTGTGCAAACAAGTTATCCACAACTGACATGTAAACAACTGAGTCAAGTTGCGGCATTTGCACGGGTTTAACAATATCACGGATAACTATTATTCCTCACCCGAACATTGAGCCATGCCAGTTGATCTGTCTCTCCACAGAATCCTACCTCGGCAAGAGTCAAGGAAATTGAATCACTATTCCCAATTAGGCAACCGATCGCGGCATAACGATGGCTATCAAGTCAATGGTGAACGCGGGGAAGCCAGAACCAGATAAACCACTGAGAATATTCATCGCACTTTCTTTGACGAGATTCATTCCCTGGTAGACCTTCTTATCAAGCGAGTTAAACATCCATAATGACACAAAACAAACACGAGTCGATTCCCCTCGGGGCATATCTCTTCACTCGTCTCAAACAGCTCGGCATAGGCTCCGTCTTCGGTGTTCCAGGAGACTACAACCTGAAACTCCTCGACTACGTCAAACCGGCCGGTCTGCACTGGATAGGCAACTGCAATGAGCTCAACGCCGCCTATGCTGCAGATGGCTACTCTCGCATGCACAGTCTGGGTGTAGTCATCACAACCTTTGGCGTAGGCGAATTGTCAGCCATCAATGCTATTGCTGGTGCCTTTGCTGAACGAGCACCGGTACTTCACATCGTTGGCGCGCCGCCGCGGTCCACCCAGAGCGCAAGACTGAATGTTCACCATACCTTCTTGGATGGCGAGTACAAGAGGTTTGCTGCCATGCATACGCATGTTACCGCTGCGCAGGTCTGTTTGACGGATGTTATGAGTGCTGCAGGGAGGATTGATTGGATTATCGAACAGGCGATGGTTCACCAAAGACCGGTGTATCTTCAGATTCCTGACGATATGGTCCAATTGCCCATTTCGACAAGTAACTTTGATGTGAAAAGCGTTATCAGCCCGTCGCCAGTGGCTACGGAGATTGATATGGGGAGTGTCGATAAGATTTTGGATCGGATCTACTCAGCTAAGAAACCTCTGATTCTTGTTGACGGCGAAAGTCGGAATATGAACGTCGTTAGTGAGGTCAGCGAGTTGATCAACATCACTGCTTGGCCGACCTGGACATCAGCTTTCGGCAAAGGACTGATCAATGAGGAGTTGACCAATGTGCATGGTGTTTACCTGGCAAACTGCGGCGACAAGAAGGCATCCGAGTACTTCAAAGGCTCTGACCTTATCCTCTTCTTTGGGCCGCACATGAGTAACATCAATACTGGGATCTTCACAGCGATTCCCAATGAGGACGTGACAGTGTCTTTCTCCTTGGATCAGATCAAGATCGCGACGCAAGTCATCCGAGACCAGCCGCCTCGGGCTTTCATTCAAAAGCTTCTCAGCAAACTTGACGCGTCGCGACTTGCCAAGATTGATGTGCCAACATTTCTCCCCAAGTCTGGCCCTGGCGAACTTGAACCGTCTGGGAACCTTACTCAAGAACTGTTTTACCCATACATCAACTCCATGTTTCGTCGCGGCGACACCATCTTGACCGAAACAGGTACTGCTGCAGAAGGTGGAAAGGTTCTCAAACTCCCTGCGGGTTCTCGCTTTTTTACTGCTGTCACGTGGCTATCAATTGGTTACATGCTCCCTGCCACGCTTGGAGTCGCTCTAGCGCGTCGCGATAAAGACAGTCACAACAAGGATACGGAGCGCACGATCCTCTTTATCGGAGACGGGAGTCTACAGATGACAGCCCAAGAGATCAGCGTCATGGTGAAAGAGAAGCTCAACATTGTAATTTTCGTGATTAACAATAATGGTTACACGATTGAGCGAGTCATTCACGGGAGGAACCAGGACTATAATGACATCGCACCGTGGAATTTTAAGCATGCTCTGGGGTTGTTTGGGTATAACGATGAAGAATTGAAGAAGCGATACTTCTCTGCCAAGACCTGGGGAGAGTTGAAGACTGCGCTTGATTCAGAGGTGATGAAGCAGAATGATGGGGTCAAGATGATTGAAGTGTTTATGGACCAGGAAGATTGCACTGCAGTGTTGAAAGGGTTGTTGGAGAGGCAAATTGCTAGAGAAGAAGCATCGACATAGACAAGCGATCAATCGACCATGTTTGTTCTTGACGAATGTTGATTCACACCAGACGATCACTCAGTCCGTAACCAATACTACAATTACGAGAAATTCGCATGTTGTTTTTAATCGGGTAACTATAAATTACTAACGTCTAATATGACCAGTACGAGTCTCTTTCATCACCTTGTTCTTCAACCTGTCATTAATTGTCATGATGTTGTTGGAAGGCTAAAATGTCTTTGGTTACCCTAAACTTCACATTCTGGATTATTCTAGGCCTACCAACTCCACAAAGAACGTGACGTCAATTGTTGTTACTAGTCCAGTCCGCTGTTCCAAATCGTCAGTGCGCACACAAAACGGCCGCGGTCAACGCCGAAGGCTTGCGGGCGGGCGCGCCGTTTGGCTCAGACTTTATCAGTCTGACCAGAGTCAATCTGACTCAACACGCATGCTCTTGTCATGTAGCGGTAAAGCTTTCTTTAGCTGCCTTTTGAGACGGCAGTAACCTTTGACGGGTTAGTTATGCATAAGGCATTATAACACGTTGCGGGGCCGTAGAACACGAGACGAAGTTTAAAGCTTGGACACGGCTTAGCCTGCCGTTGGCAGAGCAGAGAGAAAAAGATACGAGAGGGAAAGGAAAAAAGGCAGGGGAGAGTCAATGCCCTGGTACTGACCCGGACCATCGGGCCTGTTGTTTTTTTCGCCTGGGTTTTCAACTGACTTCACACTGCGTAACTCGGCTCGACTCGACTCGACTCGACTGTGAGATCGTCCATCCCTACATACTGTTCCAGTCTAGCATATTCTCGATGAAAGCTTACGACGCGTTCCGCTCGAATCAAAGACACAACAACAAGTGGTGTCGCCTCCCTGGAAGTGAGCTAACCATAAGCCTAACGCAGGTACCACCCTTAGCGTCAGGGGCATGCAGAGGCCAAAAAGCAAGGCGGCAGTCAATAAATGCACCTCTCGTATACGTCTTGGCCATTCTATTGGTCAGTTCATTTCTTTTTAGTCAGGTCCCCCCAGAGCCGAGTTCCGGATCACGATTCGCTAGACGGACTGGCAAATTACCCCTTCGTATAGCATGACAGAAAGAGACGAGACCAAAAATAAACACGAGCTTTTTTTGGGTCCTTGTGCTAATCATGTCTCCGCAATGCCATGCGGTCCACCCTGATCGATCGTTCCGTCTGGGATTTTGGGGACAACAATAGAACAAGAAGAGTTATAAAACCTCTTGTTCTTCTCTTCTCCAGACTTCTTTCTTTCCTCTTCATCCCAGACTCGCTAATCACACTCGTTCTTTAATCCAACTTACCGCGTCCTTTCGCTTAATACTACACTCGCTACTCTTAATACTTTACCACCAAACAACCGTCATAATGGGTTTCGTCAAGACTGCCGCTTTCGCTACCGCCCTCATCGGCGCTGCCAACGCTTCTCCTCACTATGCTCCTCCTTCCAACGAGACCATCCACTACACCACCGAGGTCGTCACTCACCTGACCACCTACTGCCCTGGTGCCACCACCCTGACCTACGGTGACAAGACCTACACTGTCACCAAGGCCACCACTCTCACCATTGAGGACTGCTCTTGCACCATCACCAAGCCCGTCGCTACCGCCACTGGCTATGCTCCTCCTCCCAAGCCCACTCACACTGGTGACTGTGCTGAGATGTGCTCCGACAAGTTCGATGAGTGCCGCGTTGCCCCCGATGCCAACATGTCTTTCTGCGCTGCCAAGTACGCTGCTTGCCTCGGCTACAACCCTTGGGAGAGCGGCAAGTTCGTCGAGCCCACCGCTTGCCACGAGGGTGCCAAGCCTACTGGCCCTGCCTACACCACCGAGGTCGTCACCAAGCTGACCACCTACTGCCCTGAGAAGACCACCCTGACCTACGGCAACCAGACCATCCCCGTCACCAAGCCCGGTACCGTCACTGTCACTGGTATCCACCACACCACCACTGCTCCCGTTGTCCCTACCGGTTACGCTCCTCCCGCTACTCCTTCCACCCCTGCTCAGGCCAAGGACTGCGCTGAGATGTGCACTGACAAGTACAACACTTGCCGCTCTGCTTCCGGTGCCAACATGTCCACCTGTGCTGCTGAGTACTCTGAGTGCCTCGGATACGCTCCCTTTGACAGCAACGGTTCTCTCGTCAAGCCCACTGCTTGCCACGGCCCCGCCCCTGTCGGCCCCACTGGCACTGGTTCCAAGCCTTCCGGCCCCGCCCCTGTTGTTCCCTCTGGTACTGCTCCTGTTGCTCCTCCCACCACTCCCACTGCCGTCACTGCCGGTGCCGCCCAGGTTGTCCCTGCCGGTATCATGGCTGTCATCGGTGCCATTGCCCTTCTCTAAATGCTCTCTGCACAGAGACATTAGACTACCTATTCTAAATAGACCTTTTACCACATAGATTTATACCAGTGTATTCTTTACTCTTGATGCCTTTTGTGACTTGTACTTTGCCAGTGAATGATTTGCACCGTTTACCGAGTCTGTATTTCGGCTGATTTAAACTTCTATTGCTGTGCGCTTAATGGCAGCCCTTAGTTCCAAGAAAGCTTGATGAGCAATGTTGCAGTTGTAACGTGAGTGCGTGGAACTCAACATCCTTGTGTTTTCCCCGCTACCTGACATGACTTCTCTCCAATATCTAGCGTTCACTCATACCAATAAGATAACAGCCGTTGCGCTGTCTTCTCTTTGAACGCTAGGCCTTAAAAATACAGCCCTGACCCCACACAAGTTCATGGTCACTGTGGCTACTCCTCTAGTTCGGCAAAAAATGAGGTTCTGCCCGGGCTCGAACCGGGGACCTTCTCGGTGTTAACGAGATGTCATAACCAACTAGACCACAGTACCAAGCTTTTCGCTGATTGATGGAAAAAGATTGTGCACTGTGGATACATACAGGGTACAGAAACAGCAGCTACAACTTTAAATATCTGAATGGCTTTATGTGAGTGATGCTCTCTCACTCTCACTGACTGACTGGCTTGTTTCTACCAGGCTGCCATTTGACACATCTTGCGAACAAGAAGTGATGTAAGTATTCGAGATCTACTTGCTAAATAAGCCACTCCCGATCTGTGATGTGGAACTTCTTGGCTCTGGCCGGTTTGATAGCCTTAGAGACACTGTACGTGCCTGTTGGTATAAACGACGACAACATAAAGAACGTGAAGCCAAGGCCAAAATAATGTAACGGATGCTTATGAATTGGAAATTGGCAGTGAGACAGTCTCTGTAAAGTATCTTCCTCGTTACCAATCGAATAGAGAACAAAACAGACCACAAACTACAAGTGAGATCAATCGATGGCAGAACAGCTGAAGCGACTCATCACAGGCTCACTGGGTAAATTAGTCACAGTTACCAAAATCTGCTGAAGCCACCACCCGGACTAAATAATCTTATCAATTCTTTACTCAAGTTGCATTTGGAGGTCATCGGGTGTAGTCATGACATGGCATCCTTTGGCTTCTGTCTGACTCTTGTCATGATTTATTATGTACCTCGGCCTATCTATCTTCCGCACCTCAACCCTCTATCGATTACCTCCCAAGAAGAAATTGAAAGAACTGAATAAACAAACAGTGTGTCTGACCATGTGCGCAAAGGACCAAAGTTAATTCCGAAAATGTAACTTTGTGGCGTAGTCTCGACCTGTGGCTTACTCGAAACGTCCAATCCCAGAAGTCTGGAATCCTGCCGCGAGAGAACAATGAGATCATAACCTGTGGCAAGACTGATCCGGAAGTCCTATAAGCTGCTGGCATTTCCCTTCTTTTCCTGGCTTGAATCTTTATCTTTTCCACCCTCAAACCCTGACCACTGCTTTGATCCTAAAGAAAAGCCTCCAAGGTAACTCCCAGATAAACCTTAACATTACACGTACTAATTCGCTCTCAGATGCCCACCACCTCTGGTACAGTCAGCAGCTTCGATGGCGGAAACAAAATCACAGCCACTTTTGTAGTCGATGGCGTGCAGTGCACATTCAATGGCAGCTTCGACCCCCCGGTGGGAGACTTCAACAGCTATGATGCGAAGCTGGACTACAGCGACATCAGACAATTGACTACTCAGCGAGAGTTTAGAGGGAAAGTCAGTTCCCAGAACCTGATCATCGACACGAATAATGGTCCAAAGATCACCAGCCATTCCGACAAACCCATTTCTCCAGTTAGTCAATTTTCTGGAAGGGGAAGTTGGGAGCACAGCTGATGCGAGGTTATGGGGGCTATGTTTGAATTGGGCTGTGCTGCAGAGGGGCTACTTGTGTTTAGGATTTACAATTATGAATTGAGTCGTTGTGGATTGAACCTTGATAAGAGACCAAGTATAAATGTGCTCATAAGTGACTGTAGACATGACACCGTGTTCTGTCTTTGGATCATGTTGTATCACTCTAAAGTTAAAGGCTCATTAGCGAAACCCACACAGAAATTTATTAAAAAAAGCTGTGACTCGTTGAATCCTCACAGATCATTATTGGGTGAACCATTAGAGATCAGAAAGTAGATATTGCAATGCAAAATCCATCTCCCAAGACGGGGGAGTAGACACTCAGGTGGTGGTGATGTCGATGAATCCCAGCCTTTCCGTCACTATGTTCTCCTTGTCCTCTCTGCACCGAAAAGTCCCGTCTGGTCACCACCAGGCATTGCGTTCGCCTAGGGATCCGAATCCATAGCACTCAGCTGGTCGTAAACCTGAACCCCTTTCGGAATGCTATCGTCGACGACGGTTAACCTGCTTCGTGATTAGCCTCATCCATATTCCATTGATTAGGGTGTTATTCACCAACTTCTACCATTCAACAGCGAAGCCTCGCGGGCAGGTATATATAGCATGTGATCCGACAATGGTAGCGCTGGATGGCTGTTGTGCGTAGGGATTGCCGTAGGGATTGGCTAGATACTGTGCATTGTAAGCATTCATTTGCGTTTCATCCGGCACAGGCTCTTCTTCCCCTTCATCTTCGTCTTCTGCCTCCTCGTCGCCTTCCTCTTCCTCCTCTTCTTCTGCCTCCTCCTCTGCCTCTTCCTCCTCTTCACCTTCGTCCTCTTCCGGCGCCTTTGGTTCACTCTTCTTTCGCATACACATAAAAATGCCCAACGACAGTAATATGAGAACGATGAGGAGGGCTATCACCTGCCAAGTTGAGAGGCCCAAGAATCCACCGCTGCTTGAGCGACGAGGCGGAGGAGGGGCTGGACGTTCGTAGTAGTACACTTGGCGGGGGTAACTCGTGACGAGGCTTGGGAGATTCGTGCATGATTTGGTCGGCTGGATGATCATTTTGAGGATAATAAAGGGGAACTCCCCTTGATTGATGTGGATATGTTGTTGTGGACGTAGGGGTTGCGAAAATCCGCCATATTTTTGAGATGCAAGAGGCAGAAAACATTAGAGTGGGAGGGGGCAGAGTACAATCTACTCTGCACAAAGCTCATGCTAAAGCCCTAGAGTGGCTTTTAGAATCCAACCCAATCACTTGGACAATAACTACAGACTGTCAATTTGAGTTCATTTGGTATGTATAAAGTATGGGTCTGCGTTGACCAGAGCCAAGAAGGAGATAGAGATAACACTTCCCACCGATAATAGACCGAGTCTCCCGACTATATGTCTTTCAAAGCCAATGCTATGCAGCAATTTCACATACGCCCCCCTTCGGGACAATAAAAAACTCGCCGACCTGCGTCATCATCTCATCTGTCATACCATAATGCAACTTCATGTCTCTGCACTGACGGAACAAGGTCGCCAGTGTTACAAGAATCTCCATGCGCGCGAGTTGCATGCCAATACAGCTCCTTGAGCCTATGCTGAAAGGTACGTGTGCTTTGGCCTGCTCGGGTGACGGGTCTATGAATCTAGTCGCATCAAACCTGAGCTAGGTCAGCAGTGAAAGCGTGAAGGATTTTGCGATTCTGAAAAGCTCGACTTACGTATCTGGATCAGGAAACACATCTTCAAGGCGTGAGATGAGCCATCCTGTTGTATAGACCATCGTGCCACCTGGGAGATCCCAACCATGGATAGACATACCACTTGGAGGTAAAACTCTCTCCACAAGTGCACCAGCAGGGTTGTATAGCCTTAGAGTCTCCTCTAGAGTGCTATTAAGAAGAGGTAGACGATCCAGATCCTTCATGGTGAAGTGTTCCGGAAGACGGGCTACCTCTTCCTCAATCTTTCTCCTTAGATCTGGATCTCGTATTATCGCCCATGTGGCATACGTCAGTGTAGCCGCTGTACTATCAGAACCTGCCACAAGCATCATGGATACCTCAGATCCCAACTCTTCATCGCTCAAAACAGGACTCTTGCTCAACTCAGCCTCACCCAGTATGTGACGAACCATACTTGGACCGCATGAGGGTAAAGATGCTTCGTTGAGTGCAATTAAAACTCGGCCGAATATGGTCTCGCCGACTCGGGCGATATCTCGAAGCCAAGCTATTGGAGACCACCTGACGAGAGACTGGAGAAAGCTGGGTAGCATCACCTGGAGAACAACACCCGACCCTGCATTGCCCAAGGCTTTGTACACCGGCAGGTCTTGACCACCCGGCCTGAGAAGTTCAAAGGGCTTCCCAAATGACATCTCACTTATCACATCAACTGCTAAACATCGCCACCATTTGTATACGTCAGACTTGCCCTCTTGGGCCTCCTTCTCGATGTTTGACACGGCAAGCTCAGCCAGCCGTCGAATCTTGGACTCTTGCCCTTCTTTCATTGCGGCAAGACCACGGCCCAGAATCCGTTTGCGCTGCGCATGAAACTTCGGATCCCGAATGGTGAATAACATGGGTGAGTGACTGAACCGGATACTGTCAAAAACAGGAGCCTTGATGCAGTGGCTTCCCACTCCGTGGACTTTGTAGTAACCATCAACGCTATTGAGAGACACCTCGGTGGGTCCGACTCTTACTACCGGGCCGTAGCGTTTGTGGAGACAACGAAGATGTTCTCGACTTGTTCCAGTGGCCCGGGAATAGAGTAATGGAATGCCTGTGACACGTGTGTAACATGGTCCCGGGAGAGATGAAATTGGACCGTAATAAAAGTTTGATAAGAGTTTGAGAGCGATAGCCACAAAAAAGATCGCAACGGCAGATACAATAGTTATCGACATCTTCGCCGATGCCACATGAAATATGATCAATGTTACTTGAGAATGAAGTTCAAAGAAGACCATGCATCAAGTTTGAATACTCTATTATATACATACGCCAGTGACTGGTCTGCGCATTGCTGCTACATGTTACAACACTAGCCCTATCACTTACAAGTTCTTACTTGGGCATGGGGGGTCTCAGCTGTGAATCTATTTTTCCTTGCCCTTGTTGATAGACCCATTATTTGGCAAGGGTTGGATGCTACCCTGATAGTGAATGCCCTTGTTATTGGTATCAAAGACTTTGCTTAAGGCGGCGCAGTGGCACAAGCTACGATAATTCACTCACTGCGTATCTCAGGCCATGACTGCCATGCGTCCCCTTAATTTTTTTTTTTTTTTTTTAGCTTACTGTGTCAGTACTACTCAATTACAGATGGTGAACTCTGCCCAAAGTCTGTTATGAGGTGATAGGCTGTCTCGCCTGAAGAAGACACCGAGTTGCTCATCGTTGCTGGACAATTGGATGAAAAGGCTCAAAGATTAGAGTTTTCACAGCCTGACATGATAACCAAACCTCGTGGGTGTCATCATCCTGCAGAGTAATTCAGGGATTGGTGCGTTATTCGAGGCTTGTCTAGGATCAGTCTTACACAAATTGGCCGAAATCTCCAGAGTCGAAGCATGTGAGAATGAATTCTGCCCTACACCGACCCTGAAGGGAATTCCGGAACAAAAGTCCGAGCCTGATAGGTTACGGTATGCGAGAAGACATCTAGACTCATTTGGGGGCCACGCTAATTAAGTGCTCATGCCATACGATGCACCACCCTTGTACTTTTAGGCCCAGACTCAGCCCTTTCCTATGATACCTGCTATTTTTGGTTTCTGTCGGCCGCTCGAGAGACAAATTAGAGAAGAGAAGATGACAAGGGCAGCTGCAGTGTCGCGACACGGCAAGGTTGCTACAATATGTTCTGTGAAAAGGTTTGCGAGCTTCAGATATTCAGGTGGAATTATTTCAAAGTTACAGTGCAAGATACGTAAAATCACGAGTATAATTCAGCCCTATGTAACAATCATTTTGCTTAAGCTACCCTGTCAAGACGGGAAAGGAGCCTGCTAGTAGCCCTGTATTGATCCACAAGTTGATATGGTATCATTCAGCTCTGATCTTCCTGGTCTTAGGGCTATGGACCTTGCCATGCACATATTGAAGAGCGGACGATGAGGCAGTTAATAGTCCAGCTGATGCAATAAAAATGACAACACGTTGTATGGCTGAGAACTGATCCATCATTGGGTAGGGATACCTGTGTGATCATTAGCAAGAGAGATTGGGGCGGATGCTCTAAACGTACCACCCATTTTTGTAGAAACATAATTCAATCCAGCACCAGTATACGACAGCCAGAACTGTACTCAGAGACATCATACTTCGTGTAGTAATAGTCGCTCGTGGGCTCCATAGGACTAGATCTAGGGCCAGCAGAACAGCTGGGACAAGATGGAAGCCGAGGTCAGGTAAAGGATCGATTATGAGATCCTCTGGCATAAGTAATGAAGGGTCATGCATTCTTATGGACCAGTACAAGACGGCGATCAGGACCTCAAGAGGGGTCGCAAGGACTGCGACTGCGTCTTTAGCCTTGAAGAGGATATCGGCAGGTGCTAGATCTGCGATGAGACCCAGCGAAAATGTGACCAGAGATAAGGCGAGGCCCACGACAGTCAGAAGCTGGAAGTACCATCCAAAGGAACGCGAATAATTTGAATCCCATGTCGTAAGAAGGTAGAAGCTGAACATGAAAGACGATGTGCCCAGCGCGTGAAACAGAACTCTGGAGGAGGCGCTCATGACGGGCATTAACCTGAGGATCGTAGCTGCTGAGCCTGCAATTTTTGAAAAGGGAGAGAAGTGTACGTATGACTACGGATCTTTGCCTTTTGTTGAGATAAAATAGGTAGGCAAGAGTTGAAGTACCAAGTGATGCGTAAAATAAGTAGACCTGCAGATGGCTGTAAGAGAAGCGATTTCTAAGAATATATTTAGAAACTTCCTTCTCATGATAGCGTGAAATTATAATACGCTAATGTCAGAAGTAATGCATTCTTAGGGAAAGATAAGCAGAGTTCCTGTAATTTGCCAAATGTCCCTTGCAAGTCCTGTTCCGCTTGCCCAAGGTGGGACTGCAAGGCTTAGCTCTCAAGTCCGATAAGTGAAAAGGACCCATGACATGCTGTGGATTGGAGAGGTGGATTTGGGCAGTTGTCGGCTAATACACCAGTCTCATTGGCTCAATTTCGAGCTGTGGGCGAGTGTACTTCACTCATATTAACATCTGGGTGAGGCTGAGCACGATGTACCTGGTCAATTGAGCATGCGCCGACATAGCATTGCTGTGAGCTCTGATTCAGAGACTCCCTTGTCGGATCGGTCTTGATCCGAATACTTGTGCACATGGCCAAATCATCTGCATACTCCAATGGCATGAAGGAGTCAAACATTGAGGCACTGATTCAAGGCAGGAAATATGATTGACTTGTTCAAACAGACTGCCCACGACACAGCGTCATGAACTGCGAGTTCTACGTCACCGCACAGCGAACCGAGAGGCAATTCGTTCAGAGAACAGGTCATCTGTTGCCTGGTAGTCTGCACAAGTAAGGGTTCACTAGTAAGGAACTCAAGTCGTAAATGTAATGATTACGCTGAATTCCATATACATTAATCTATAATGTGTATGATAGCTAAAGAGGTAGATGATCAGATTTGAAGTTCTATGATATTCCTGACATTAGAGACGTAGATAAATGTTTGGTGTAGGCGTATGCGTCACTGCTAAGTTGGAGATTGCACTTAGGATTTCCTTTTTTAACACATATTCAAGTCATCATCAAGGTCGATAAAAATACTATCTTCCATGCACATATCCTTCCATCCATATCAGTCATTCGCATAGTCTCTTCCACAAATATCCCTCAGGTGCAACCCATAATGGGAACCTAAAGTCCGTTGCCAGTCCAAACAAAACAGGTCGTTACTCGGTATAATATTGAGCCCTTGGCTCAAGATCGCGCGTTATTACGCGAATGGGCAAACGAATAGTTAAGGCAATCACATGGAAGCCTATCAGCATGGTTGCTTAGCGACTCCAAGAACATGAGAACGACAACAGCGACCCAAGACTCCTTGCCAGAAGAAACAAAGAAGGCATTTACGCAGCGCTATATGGACAAGTACTTCTGTAATTGGAAATACAAAAAGAATGCTCAAGGTGCAATAGACCGAGGATGGTGCCTTTAGTTAGCGCCAGAAGGCATTCTCGATTTGCACAATAAAGAATTCATCATATACTTTCACGACACAACGATGCAGGCAGTACGTATGGCCATATTGGTAGGTATATTTATCAAACCTGGTTGCGATCGCACAATGGCCGACCGCCATTCCAATGTGGTGTCTTCCTCACGAAGCCATTGCAATTTGATGGCGGATTGTATGATCTATCAGCACATTATCGGAGGATCTCAGAAACACTATCGAATGAGATCAACAGACATGTGGAGTATGACTCATGGTACCTGAACTCGAGTAGAGCCGCCGAAGTATGGCGCCCCTTGCCCAGTAACTGTCCAGTTGTTTCAACAGCACGGATACACAATGCGTCATTTGTTCCGATCATGATACATGGTCATAGAAAATCAAGCAAATGTACAAAGCCCAACATACCGTCCTGTCAAGCGCAGGGACGAGGACGTCCTCGACTATCTAGACCGGCTCTGTATCGAAATAGTATCACGATATCCTGTCCTTCTTGCTAGAACTGGAGAGGATTCTGGGCTGTCATCTACTATTAGTTCCTGGCCACTTTAAGATGTCGGGCTAGCTTCTGGTGTTAGCCGCCCAGACTACAAGGATGAATTGGAAGCTTCTGTAGTGAGGACAACGCTCGACACTGTGATACAATTTATCTGGAGTCCTTTTGGGTAAAGAGCGAGCAGCTTGCAAAGAATTCGCCGAGTTGGATCAAAGCCTATTGGACGAACAAGATGCCCTCTGTCACGCAGGGGCCGATCAAGTGTTGGACATAGGGGAGGAACTGGGACTTGATGAGATAGAGATTTTGTGGCTTGCCAGTCACCGTACCTTGGTAAGAGCAAACAATGACGCTTTTGACGAAGATCGAGTGAGTCTAACCTAGGAATTGATGTATAGGTAGCACCTTTGATGAGGGGAATACTGATGCTGGTTCTATTTGCGTTTCTTAGGATCTTTACTATCTCCTTTAATGCTTGATTCTAAAGAATGTTGAAATAACAAAGTGTCATGATGATAATAAGAAAATTGTCTTAGTCTATTGCTGGGTATTTTAAAACTCGATAAGCTGTAATTACCATAATGACCACACGGCATCGACTACCAACGGACTGAATCGTTCTCATTGCGAACCAGGGCATTCCAAATTTCCCGAGAAGCTACCAAAATACTGCGTAGCTGCTTCTCTGTCTCTATCTTCTCGCTCAATACACGACTTCGTTCCTTTTCAGCCTTGAGGCTTACTCTTAGCTTTGCTTGTGTAACCCTCAACTTGCGCCTCGAATAGATATCCCCAGTCTCAGGAGAGTAATTTTCAATCTCGCGATTGTTAACTTCCTGCAGTTTCTGTAGGGTTCGGATGCGCTCCACTGTTGTCATGTACTCAGCGTGAACTTTGTGGATGTTGGTATGTGGGTGCTGTGCCAGGTGCTGAGTAACCCTGTCGCGGATGAGTTCGACGTTGGTACTCATGTCGCTGATACTCATGTTGTTGGTAGTCATGTCGTCGGTACCCGTAACGTTAATGGTTACCTTGGTACTACCCATGGGGTCTTCGATGGTTGTAGTTCTTAGGGATGTTATCGAATTATCAGGCATTGCCTGTAGTGCATCTGTCGTGATGGGCGCACGGCATGAATCGTCGGGAGCGTTTCGAACAGCATTCGGCAACAAACCTGGAGTTTGGGCCATGCTGGGATAGTCTGAATGGTTGTTGACGGGTTGCTGTGGCGTGAGAAGATGATGGTTAGTTTCCTCACAGAGTCTTGGGTAAATTTGAAATAACAAACCATTGTGTAGATGTGTCTTGAAGGCTGGTGTTGAAAAAGTTTGGAGATGTTGCTTGCCAAGTTGAAGATCGACCTTCATGGCAGGTATTGTCTTATTTATAGACTTGTAGAAAGGAAGCTGAAAGCATATTTTGTTTAAAGTTGAAGCAAATAACAAATAGATCTGCAAGTTTTAAACCCTGACCCTCTCAGTTTTGAAGATTACCAATAGAATCCATCTAGATTAAAATCTTGAATATTCAGATGAAAGGTAACCCTAGTAATTACTGAACTTTCTCAACAATAACATGTGTGCAATCAGCTGCCTAGCACAATGGACTCTATTTTGTGGGCGGGTGGCTGATACAGAGGATTCTGATCACGGCGTGCAGCCACAACCCAAGTCACTGACTCATCAGTGGCTCTCGTGATGTTTTTGCTGAGTTGTGATCACGATTCTAGTTGGACAGATAGATCTCGATTTGTCACTCAACGCAATTGTACGCGTGATGAGTGCGTGTCCTCAAAGCCAAACCCATTTAAACTTCATGATCTATAACCCTGGTCTTCTCAATATACACAAATCTTTCAAGAAAGAAAGTCAAATCTATGATGGCGCATCCCCAGCACCAGCAAATTCCCACAACCAGCTATTTACCGTCTCAAAATCCAAGTCAAAGGATGGCTGAGAATCCAGCATATTGGTCACAGTGAGCAATTGGGTTGGCGAGATCCCCTGTTCTCCTCGATGTGCATCAAAGCCAGGGATTTGGTCCACATTAGGGTGCGGTGGTATCCTCTCTCGTTGCTTTATCAGATGTAACATGTCGTGTAAGCGCTCCAGCTCTTGACGTCGGAAACACGCAGGAAGATTACCACCAGCGATTAATGTATCGAGAATGTTTGTTGTCGCGTCGAAACACGAGTCGCACATGGCGTCTGAGAATGGCTGGACGGTAGAGATAAGCGCGAGAACAAACCCTGCTGAAAATGCGTGGTCCAAATCGAATGGTAGAAAGAGTTCTTGGAAAGGTTAGTTTAAGCTAGTTGTAATTCACATGTGGTAAACAATTCATACCTAGAAGATCTTGGGTTTGCAGCGTGGCCAAGATGCGGAGAGACTTGTGCGCCGAGTCATAGCAAGCTTTCAACAGAGCCTTAATAGGCTCGGCAATCTCGAACGTCGATCTGCTTTCTCTTCTGTCCAGCTCTAACTTATCTCGCAGGAGACACATTAGAACGGGCCTCGTTGCTAATACGATGCACTGGCGATGTCAGTTATCTGCTGGGCGATAATTGAGGTGAGACATACCTGGTGGTAACATAAATTCAAGGTGGCAGAGACTCGTGATACTGGACCTTGACCATCCAGTTTCAAGTCTGGGTATGAGTTCCACTCAGAGGCCAAGGCAGCGAGCTCTTTCAATATTGTTAGAGTATTCTTAGGAAACGAATCATCCAATTTTCCGTCAATCCCGTACACCGCTGAATCTATATTAGCTCATTGTTTTCACGCATATTGGTAGGGTACACACTGTTGAGAACTTTTGCGATGAGCCTTGACAGCTTAATATGCATATCAAGGGCATTCGACTTCCGTGATCCTGCAAGTTGCCCCGGTACCGGCACAGAGATGTCGCTATCTTGGACAGAGCTCGGAGCACCCATTAAAGATGAGAATTTGCGGTCAAGAATGTATAGCGTCCACCACGCATTGCGATACCGATCTACTTCGGCATCATCTGAGAATTCACCCACTATGTCACGATGGAGACCTTGACTCAGAGCTATCCTCAGTCCCAATCCAAGCTAGAAGAAGAAGTCAACAATATGACATGATAGTGTAAGAAGAATGTCTCACATATACATAGGCACTGTTGCGATGGTCCACGGCCTGAAGATACAGCGCAAGACCGCAGCATACCTCAATAGATAGTATTGGATCTTCATACAATCCGCTGGCGTCAGGAAAAAGCTCCATTGCTCGCAAAAAGTACTCGCTACCGGGTGATCCGGCCTTTGACATGCCCCGAGTAAGAAGCCCCTTACCCATTGCCATGACAAGGAAGTACTGGATATACCACATCCGATTATCTGACGTCAACGGAGGTGGCCCGTCGTTGTATAGCGACAAGAGACCACGCATGAAATGAGATTCCTCGAAAATATGGTAGGTTTGCGCTATGTGGAACTTGACGGTGTTTGTGAGGTAGATGGCATAGTCAAGTGAGGGGAGACTTTCTATGTCGATCAAGGCTCCAGCTTGTCTCATGCGGGGAAGCTCTATGTTGAAGGCATGTCCATCGATGTTGAGTGGAACCTCTGGTGATGTTTCTTGGTCAACATACTGTCTATCTTAGCTTCTATTCAAGTGATATACTGAGTGGGACCGAACCTGTCGAATCATGACCATGACATGGCGACTGTATGCCCAGGTTGAAGAAGGTCCAAGGAAGCCTATATCAATTAGTTATCCGAGTTATGTGGCGTTTTAGGATAAGCTTACGTTTCCTCCCTTGAATATCTACCACGAATTTTGATGAGGGTGTCACTAAAGGGTTGGTCATTTGAGGCAGTACGTCTTCGGCAGTTTGATCTGATTCAGATTCTGCGACATGCGCATCTGGATAACATGGTAAGCTTGCGTTTCAGAGTATTGAGAAGATTGTTGAGACTTGTTTACCCTCGCTTCCTGATGGTCTTGGAGTCTTCTTGGCTGGCCCTTGCATTTCTTCTAACTCCTCCGCTTTTCGTTTCAACTCGTTCAGAAGGCTATAAGAAAGTTCAATAAATAAATTGGCCATGTTTCCTTCCGGGGTGGGGACTTACTTCTCAGATACTAAGATCTTGCGGTCATCCTGATCGAAGACACAGTCCGTCGAGCGGCGGATACAATGGTTGCAAGGACAGGTGCCAGAGCAACGGACCTTTCGCTCCCGACATTGCAGACAGCTTTGAACATAGATTCAGGGTTTAGTGATATTGTTCTACGTGAAATTGGATGGCTTTATTGAGAACAAGGGGCAGTACTAACGCGACATTGGACCGCCTTGATTGTTTCTGCGAGGCACTATCGCCGGCTCTTGAGCGCATCTGGAAAGCGGTAAGTGGTAGGTATAACGTAATGTATTAGGATACAAAAGTCACGTGTAAGTATCTGGTGTAGTTGAGTGCAGTCTGCGTCTGTATAAGATTGATATGAAGTGAAATGAAGGAGATTGACTTCCAACACTGCGTCGAAAAGTAGTTGTTTATTAGACTAACCCCAATGAGATTAGCTACATTCCAACCCCGCAGAACCGGTGACCTATTATCAGTCTCGGGAACCTGTAGATAAGTGGTTCAGCTTGAGACTATAGAAATAGTGCATAAGCACACTTCCAGCTGCAGAACGATGTAACTCAGCTTACTTAATATTAGGCACTCATCAGCCAGCCACACGCTCCTGGAGAGATAACGATCCGGGTTATCAATCTTCTACAGCTATATAAGCTGTTCAATAAGGTCCAATGCCCGAGATAGTGGATGCTACTCCGACGAAGAACCAGGCCTCATTACAATAGTCTCTGTTCATTTTCATCCTGCTTTTCCTCTGGCCATTTAGTTGCATTGTCCCACTTCAGCTGGTGCCGTGGCATCGAGCGTAGGGAGGCCTAACCTGGAAGGGATCAATGCATCAAATAAGTGGGGGTATTGGATTTGTTATTAGGCAACTATAAGAGCAATATCATCGGCACGTCCGGTAGGATTGAAACATGCATGTTCAGGCGGCAGTGATCGGAGACCAATAGCCTCAATATGTAGCATAGCTCACCATGGCCAGCCAGCCACAATAACAGAGGAAGCACCGATTAAGTTGACAGTGCTTCCAGTGTTTTGAGACATAACCAGTCCCGTTGATCCATCCAGGTGCATGATGGCTTGTCGTGTCTATCAGCTAGCCACGACATCGCGAGCGGCAAGTTACAAAGCTCACACAGGAATTAGTGGAGGAGCTATCTCATCGAACGTTCTAGACTAGAACATAGAGGGCAGACAAAGGTGTATTATTCAACTACAAATAGCCTTGCTTCGAGCATATATAAACTGGTGATGGCCATCCAGCTCGTCTTTCATTCACCATCGCAATTGCAATACTACAAGTACAATATCACACCATTATTCAAAGATTCTAATATGGTTCTAATCCCTCAACGCCGAGCTTTGCTTGCTTTACAGAACGACTTGACTCAATTCGGTGGCCATGTTCACGCCCTCGCAGGAACTGTTATAGCAGGCCAAGCTTACCTGGCCGTGGAGCATAATGTCAATGGGTTGTGGAATGCGTAAGTAGTGCTGTCCCTGGTACTCGATTAATGTATTTAATGAGCTGACAATTCACGTAGCATACTTCACATTCTCTACCCAGTCGCGGATATGGACTTCCTCATCAACCCTGAAGCGTACCCCCTCCAAGGTCAACAGAATGGAGCACGAGCGGATCTGATTGTGAGGGAAATCAATGTGAATCCAGGTGGCGCAGGCTTTCTCCCTGGAAGGACGTTTATGTATTTTGAAGGAAAGGGCGGAGCAAGTGCTGATACTGCCTTGAACATTCGAACCCAAATGGTAAACTATCTGAACACAGCCATTGGCAACGCCCAGGGGAGAGCTTGTTGGGCAATCGGAGCCAAAGGTGATCGGGTATGGTTCTATAGGTACACGGCAAGACATGTTGGCGACAACAGGATGGTCCCTGTGGATTGGAATGGTATTGCAAATGCCATTAATTCCCCGAATGTGAGGGCCGGGCAGATGTTGGCTGGATACAGAATCTCGGGCGGTGTTCCTGGTGCTGCTGTAGGAGACTGGGCTACAGTTCAGTCGATATTGGAACATATGTCCCAGAGCTATGCTGATTTTTAAAGCTTGTTGGAGAAAAGGAGTATTATTACTTATCTTGGATACTATTAGAACTGCAGAATCAACATGATATTATGATAATGTATGAGACATTTGCTGAATTTCAAATGTATTGAGCACCTTGTATTTGTTTGTGTGAAGCCAACCTGTCTTTATGGCTAGACTAATGCTCAAAGTCCGCTAGTCTGATGCTCCAAGGTGCTGCAGCTATATCTTCCCAACTGTCCCATTGAATCCATTTGTCATATTGACGGGCTGTGAGGCAGAACCACGCTCAACAGCCTCGACAGCAGCCATGCATTTCGCTGCACCTCCAGCGATCAAGCCCGAATCCTGCTGACATAGCAAGAATCGCACACCCAGCGTGTGAATGGCCCAGTCATGGATGTCTGGTTGATCATAGATACCTGCGAGGCCCATGATCTTGCCATGTTTCTTGCACGCTTCACTAATGCGAGTGAGGGCACGACGAAAAGTCTCGTGGCGGAACTCCCCAGGGATCCCCAACTCTATGGCTAAATCATTGGATCCGACTAGAACTACGTCGACACCTTGGACTGCGGCAATGTCGTCCACGTTGTCGACTGCAGCTGCGTTTTCGATCATGACAAACACGGTTGATGCCGAAGAATTCGTTTCGCTGATCACCTGGGTTTGAGGGAACGTTTTGAGGGATATGACTGGCAATTGCCCAGTCATAGATCGACACCCTTGAGGTGGGTATTTGGAGATAGATACCGCATCCTTTGCTTCCTCTGAAGAGTTATGAAGTTAGTAAGCATCGGAGTCAAGTTGCAGTGTTTCAACCTACTGGCATTCGTAACATGGGGAAAGATTACACCCATAGCGCCTCCGTCAAGAACCTTCTGTATAAAGCCATTGCCGCACTGATGTGGTACTCGGACGAATGGTGTAATGCCCGTGTTCAGGCCTGTGATGCATAAAGTGCTCGCATCGTTGAGTGAAAGGGTAGAATGCTCGAGGTCTATAAAGAGACTATCGGCGCTAGCATTTCTAGCTAATTGCACAACTTGAGGGTTCGTGACAAGTCGCACCCCGAAAGCCTGCCATATCCAAGGTTAGATCATTGACTTGTGTCAAGATGTAGGGCATGGCTAATGAATTCCACCATGTAGGAGAACATGACTTGAACTTACCTTGCATAGCTGTCCAGCAGCAACTTTCGCAATCAGATTATTTGGGCAAGCGAACATTGTGAGCAAAAACTAGGAATCGTCTGTGAATCTTGAGTCAGGTATTCCAATGCAAAACAAGATTATTTCGATGGAAATTTCTGGGGAATTTATCCAAGTTCCATTTAATCTCGTTGAAGCCAAGCTCGGTGGAGGCCACCGAGTCGAGTTGAGGATGTCGATGTACTGCTCGGTTTCCCCTCCCGAACTATCATCTTGGCAGTATCGATCCTCCACAACACACCTCGGCCTCTGCTTCGGCAATTGATGCTTAGTTTTGGCCAGTGCATTTTAATTTAAGTGCTCCTTTCTTGGTGGAATTTACAAGACTTCACTCTCATTACCCGCCAATCTTTGTCTCGTTTGCAATTCTGATACGCAATCACATTAATCCATGATGTTTGAATCATTCCAACAAGGTCCTCCTGACCCCATGTTCTTTCTCAAAAAGGCGGCAGATCAAGACCCATCACCAGAGAAAACCGATCTCGGCGTTGGCATCTATCGAAACGAAAGTGGCCACTACAGCGAGCTTCAGGCCGTTGCACAGGTATGCCCTAGTGAAAGCTGGATCAACAAGCGCTAATTTGCCTCGCGAATTTCAGGCCAAGCTTCTATTAGCTGAGAATGATCCTGGTCACGATGTAAGCTTTTGCCAAGTGCCTGATACGTTGAGAAATTGTTCAATAACCGATAGTATAGTATGAGATCACAACAGGCAATGAACAATTCTTGAACCATGCTGCCCATCTCATGTTCGGAAAAGAATGTCAAAGATTGGAATCTGGCCATGTAAGGTTCTCCCAAAACATCAACAGCCACACTTTGCTCATACACATCAGGTTGCATCAGTACAGACCATTTCCGGCACAGGCGCAAACCACATCGCCGCTTTGGCGCTGAGTCAATCTATCTCACCTCGTCCACAGGTTTACCTTGGTACTCCAACCTGGGGGAATTACAAGCCTATCTTCGAACTGGTTGGAATTGAAGTCATCGAATATGCTTACCTCGACTCCAAAACGCGTCACATCGATTTCGACTCTATCTTATCGGCAGCTAACTCGGCTCCATCTCGGAGTGTTTTCATTCTTCAAGCATGCTGTCACAATCCCACAGGCGCTGATTTGACCAAAGAACAATGGCAAAAGCTCGCGTTGGTCATGAAACAACACAACCACTTTGCCTTCTTTGACATTGCTTACCAGGGCCTGGGTAATGACATTGTTGAAGACGTCTATGCAATCCGGCTGTTTGCTGACCTTGACTTTGAGATGTTTGTTTGCCAGTCTTTCTCAAAAAACTTTGCTTTGTATGGAGAACGTTGTGGTGTACTTCACGCTGTATGCCCTAATCCAGAAACGGCAGCGATTGTCCACGACCGTCTACGCTGTTTAATACGATGGGAATTCTCTTCCTCACCTGCTTACGGCAGCCGGTTAGTCAGTATTATTCTCGAATCGGATCATCTCAGAGATGAATGGTGAGTTATCCCACGCTCACAACGCGAGATATCTGAACATGGAATAACAATTTCGCGCTATCTCAGGCTTCAAGAACTGTCCGAGATGCAGCAACGATTGAAGAGTCTAAGAAAGCAACTTCACTATCATTTGGTGGAAGTCTTCAAGGTAGGAGAAGGTTTTGATAGTGCTTGGCACGATTGGTTACTAAATATTTGTAGACACCGGGAGATTGGGATCACATACTGATGGAAAATGGACTGTTCTCGTAAGAGTTATCCTTCATTGAAACTGTTGCAAGATCTAACCACTACCTGCAGATACCTCAATCTGACGCCTGAACAGTGTCAGTCTCTCATTCAAGACCATCACATCTACCTCCCACCCAACGGTCGAATCAATATTTCGGGCCTGAATCAAAGCAATATTGCAACGGTAGCTAAAGTTTTAGATCGTGTTGTGCGATTGAGATTTAGAAAGGAAGCCCAGCCCAGTGTATTTGTTGAAGCGCATAAACTGTGATCGAAGCTGGTACAATGCTCATTGGACTAAGAGTCACATGGCTGTTGGATAATTTCTTTATGTAGCTACATTGGACTATATAAATGAATGAACTTAATCTTGGACTCAGTATGCTTTTGCATGTACAACAGATGGGATGAGATGAATATTCTAGGTGATGAAATGTGCAAGAACTCGGAACTCGCATCAGGTCAGATCGCAACGTACTAAGAGTGGACAATGATCAGCTGCCGAAGTTTATATGTAACACAATGTGATGCCCCGAGTGGGATAATTGAAAACGCAGCAGTAATGCGATTCAAGCAACGCCAGTCGAAACTACAAGGACTGTTATCCGAGGTCCTGGTCTAGCACGCACAAATCGACCAGATACACTTTCTATTCTGCCACGTATGACGAATTCTCTCGGAGCTTCATGTAAGGGCCGAAAATGATTGGTATCAATGGTCATTCGCTTTCCATTTGTGAGATACCGAGGATGTGACTGCCAAGTAATGATAACTCGGGCAGCCACACCGAGCAACCAGGACGATCATCTCGGTATGTGGGGCCAGATAAGCAACTGGCTATCATGGTGGTAAAAACATAGTGGGAATGGGGTAATGGGGCAATCGTCTTTAAACAGTGGAGTTTCTTTGGAGTACCCAAGATTAAGATCGTAGAGTCATTCGAGTTCTCAGTCCAGATCGGCCAGAAAGAGGTTAGATACTCGCTATCGGAGTTTTTACAGATATCAGGTGTCTCTGAAATGTAACGATAAGACCAAGTAGTCTAAAACTATGGGACAAAGATTGGACTTGGTAGCTCGGTCCGGGGAACCGAGTCTAGTAGAATGAACATTGACTAACAGTTCCTGTTAGCGTGAACGTTGAGGTGAACGAGTCAAACCGATAAAAAGTAGTGCCCTCGCTAAACTCATGAGAGCTGAAGTCACTGCATCAACACTTTCAATTCGTTTCATTTCATCTTCCTTGATACAGCCACCATGGCGGAGCTACAACAGGAAGAAAAGACCCAAGACATCAGTCAAGTCGGCTCAAATACGCCTGGAGAGATGGCTCATGTCAATGACCTTCGACGAGACTTCAAGCCCCGTCACGTCTTCATGTTCTCCATAGCTTGTGCCATCGGAACAGGTCTAGTCATCGGCACTGGGAGTGCATTATCGAGAGGAGGGCCCGGTAGTCTCTTGATCGCCTATATCTTGGTTGGATGTACCGTCTTCTTCGTCATGACAGCCATTGGTGAGATGGCAACTTTTCTCCCAATGAACAAAGGTTTTGGAGGCTATGCGACTCGTATGGTCGACCCTGCATTTGGGTAAGTTCTATCAACTACAAGTATGATCCATGCCTCGTTAACCTTGCCCTCAGATTTGCGACTGGTTGGAACTACGTTCTCAAGTATATCGTGGCTACACCGACGAACCTCACAGCTGCTGGTCTCGTCCTGCAGTTCTGGAGACCAGACCTCAATGTAGCCATCTGGATTACGGTTTTCGGAGTTGCCATTGTGACGATAAACGTGAGTCTGTCTAACTTGTACCTGGTAAATAAAGCTTACAATCCCTCAGGTATTGCACGTTAATAGCTTTGGCGAAACAGAATTCTGGCTAGGCTGTGCCAAAATACTTATCATGTGCGTTTTGATCCTTAGTACCTTCGTCGTTGCGATGGGAGGTGGACCAAACCACGATCGATCCGGTTTCCGATACTGGCGAGACCCTGGAGCGTTTGCAGAATATCTACTCGAAGGCTCGTTGGGGCGATTCCTTGGTTTCTGGGCTTGTTGCTGTCAGGCCTGTTTCGGATTTACTGTGAGTACCAATGCTTGCACTACGTTTGCATGATTGCTGATTCCAATCTTTAGGGCACTGAAGTCGTTGGTATGACTTTTGGTGAAACCCCGAATCCACGCAAGAACGTGCCGCGAGCTGTCAAGCAAACATTTTGGAGAATTGCTTGTTTCTATATCATCGGTGTCTTGGTGCTCGGAATGGCGGTTCCTTATGACAACGAACAACTTATCGGAGCCACAAAACAGGCTACCAGCGGAGGTAAAGAATAATGAATACATCTGCTTGTCAAGTCGGCGCTAACATAATGCTCTAGCTGCATCTCCATTCGTTGTTTCAGTTAGCCTTGCTGGAGTACATGTTTTCGCGGATATCATCAACGGCTGCCTATTAGTATTCACACTCAGTGCTGCAAGCTCAGGTACCCATCCTTGATACTAATGGTGGAAATTCATCACTAATGGCAGTAGATATCTATTGCGCTTCAAGATCCCTCTACGGTCTTGCTAAAGACGGCCAGGCACCGCGTTTATTTGCAAAGGTTCGTGATAATGGCAATCCCATATATGCAGTTGGCTTTGCTTCCCTGTTCATTGCCATGGGATATCTGAACGCCAGCAAATCATCATCCGCTGTGTTTGGCTATTTCGTCAGTCTTGTGACAGTCTTTGCTGTACTCAACTGGGTCGCTGTTCTTATTACCCACATCCGATTCCGCCATGCCTTGAAGGCTCAAGGAATTGCGATCACAGAATTGCCATACGTTGGATTTCTCCAGCCTTACGGTTCATACTTCTCCCTGACTGTGTCATTGTTGGTCATTATTTTCAATGGTAAGTGGATTCATCAAACTTGCGACAATCAAGCTCACAATTTCTCTAGGTTATGATGCTTTCATTCCACACTTTAAGCCAGAGACGTTTGTACTGAAGTACCTTGGCACACTCATCTTTATTATCAACGTTTGCTGGTGGAAGATCAGAAACAAGACAACCTTTTGGCGGTTAACAGATATCGATCTTGTCACTGGTAGGCGAGAGTGAAGGGGGAAGTTTCCATGTTAGTTAAACAATGTATCACTGCGAAATAATCTGAGGATATCTCTATCATCATTCCATTAAATAGGACATTTGAAGTGATCAGTCTTGATCAGTAAAAATCGGGTTAAAAGATTACCTACAAGTTACATGTTCGTGGTCGCCGAATATGGTAGTCTCTTTGTCCGCGTCTTCCAACAAATAGTAATAGGTACTGTGGTCTAGTTGGTTATGACATCTCGTTAACACCGAGAAGGTCCCCGGTTCGAGCCCGGGCAGAACCTCATGTTTTTTAGTTTTGCCGCTGAAAGCTATCTATCTACCCTGGCGCCTGTTTTACCCTCTGCGATTTTCCCTTCACATGACTCTCTCTCTAGCTAGCCTCGAGACCGTAGCCTTGTCACCAACATAACCTCTGCCACCGCCATAATATAACAACTGTTATATTAAGGCAGAATAGCAGTGCACTCTATCTCCACATCCGTATTATACGGTAAAGTCTTTACAGCCACGCAACTACAACCTTGTGTCAGCTTCCAGATTAGAAAGAAATAGCCACGATAAGTCGTATCGCACTGAGGAGCTAACCCCGTACCACCTATTTACTGCCTCCTCATCCGGAAATTCTAAAATGACCATCCGATTCTTAAATGTATCGTCTTCTAGCGTCGAGACTGGATCTCCTCGCGTGAGGAAACGTCCCCCGTGTCGCTTTACAACCGCTGGTGTCAAAGCAGTATACTTTCGATACGTGCTTGGGTCATGGATTGACATCTGACAAACCACATACGCGACCATGGATTCTGAGGTATTTCGGCTGTTGTGGCGTTAGCCTGGTACTAATCATGTTAATCTAGGTTCAAGGATAATGACAAACAATTTGTGTTAAGCTGGATACTGCAAGAATCCTATTTGCTGACATTGTGGCTTGAAAATTTGTTCCTTCTCTCTTGTTCCTTAGTTTGTAAACATTCAGCTTAACATGCTTGCCTTATATGCAACTGCGCAAAGCCATCGCTGGGCTGGTCTCGGAACGTAGGACCTGACTTGAACAAGCCCCAATAGAACTATCTTTCGTTACTTCAAGTGCACAAGTTTCTTACATATAATAAGTTGGTGTAGTCTGACTACTCGCCCAGATCCTACAGGGTTGGGCTTCAAGGCAGTGACGTTGTCAGAGGGGTTTTGCGTCATAGCGAGCTGATACGTTCCATATTTGCTTACAAATGCCGAAATTCAATAAATAAATCTAAAATCATAAAGGCACGAGATGCACCTAGTTGACAATAGCCGATCCGCTGTCGGAGGGGCTATGCGTTGTAGCAAGCTGATATGTTCCATTTTGCTTACAAATGCCGGGATTCAATAAATAAATTTGAAATCGTAAAGACACGAGATGCATCTAGCCGACAATAGCCAGCAATAGTCAACAATAGCCGATCCGCTGTCGGCTATAGGTGCTCAACTTTACATAGTTAGTGCAGAATTAATCGCAACAGTTCGAATTTCAATTTTCATATAAAGAAAAAAGAAACTTGCTCTAAATCTACATCACTTAGCAAGTCTCACACAAGTCTAGCCGACCTGTCCTCTCTCCGTGCTTTAGGTAGATCTCATCAATCAAGAAATCGCAACCTACACGCCGAGAACATAGACAAGATGGCCGATATTGCCGGGGTTTCAGTAGATGCGTCTGCGGTCATACAACAGGGAAAAGATCTAGCTGTAGCTAAGATCTCTCTCCCGCGACTACAAGACCACCAAGTCTACGTTCGAGTGGACTTTGCTGCCTTTAACCCAACTGATCGTGAGTTCCTTGAGTACTGCATTGGATAACTTCAACTTAACACTACTTAGGACTCGGGTTTGATCTTCAAGCCTTTGGAGATGGTGCAGTACTAGGGTGCGACTTTGTTGGTACAGTGACGCATACTCATCAAAGTGTCAATACACTAGAGGTTGGCGACAAAATAGCTGCACTAGTGTGGGGTGGTATGCTGGAATCTGTTCCGACTAGACTAGCTGAAGTTCGCTAATAATGTTCAGGGGAAATCAAAAGTCTTGGAGCATATTCGTGAGCAGCGGCATTCCATTTGGCCCTTCAAGCAGGATTCTGACAACTTTAGAACATACTGTATTGCCGATGAGCGCATTTCTTTCAAATTGCCTGCCACTGTCGAATCTCGAGAGGCGTGTGCCATCCCGCTTGCAATCAATACTGCATATCTCGCGCTTTTCTCAGAGGCCTCTCTGAACCTCCAAAAAGAAGCTCCCAGTAATGATTGCCATATTCTAATATGGGGAGGAAGTTGTATGAATACCTCCTGAAACTGCTTAGCGAGACATGCTGACTAGGCGCTGCCAGCTGTTGTCGGATATTTTGCAATCCAACTGGCCAGATTACACGGCTACGTTGTAACAACTACCTGCAGTGCTCAAAACATTGAGTATCTAAAGAAGGCTGGAGCAACTCATGTGTTTGACTACAATGACCCTGACGTGGTAGCTAAGATCCGGAGCCTGCCTCCATCTTTTGGCCATGCTTTCGACACTATTGGTTCGATCGACTCCTCCTCAAACGCAGCCGCTGCCTTGAATGAGGATGGCGTGTTTTGCACAGTAAGACCTGGGAAAGCCAATACTCAAGGTATACCAAAAAGTATCAAGGTTACAGATGTCTTCGTTTTCACAGCGTTTCCCACTCCTCATACATATAGGGGTGCGGTCCATTGGCCGGTAAGTCTTGAGGTATCTCTCTTAGCGCCTACGTCCATAAAGCGCATAGCATAATCCATTCTACTGATGCGCTTGATATTAATGTTACTTAGGTGATATGGGATAATCATTACCTCAGCGCAGAGCTTTACAAGAAAATACCTGAATTACTTTCAAAAGGACTTATTGTTCCTCCTCGGGTAAGGAACATGGGAAGGCTTAGTCCAGCTACGCTAACTGAGGCGATGGAACTGAATCGTGCAGGAAAGGTTTCAGCTCAGAAACTGTACTTTGAAGTTTCATAGCTATATTATATCTCGGGCGGGATATACAGTCTACCTTCAAGCTATCTATTCGCAAGAGATAAATTATTATTCTTTGTGGCCATCTCCCTTGCCAGATCCGACGACCGGCTTTTCAGGGCCAAGTAGGCCTCAAATATTCTCTCGTGGCCAAATGCGTAGTAAACTAGCGCACAAAGGGTGATGCTGTAGCCAAGAAGCTGCATTGGTGTGATCGTAACATGCCAGATGATGACGGAGCAAATAACAAGCAAGATGTTCTTGAATATGCCTGACAGAGACATGACGAGACCCGATGTTTTGCCAATCTATGCATGTTAGTAACAGATCTATTGGCAACATAGTTGTACTTACTAGCACCATACTGGTAAAGTTAAGTGTAAACGCAACGGCTGCATTCAAGAAGAGCGTGGGAAACCCAACTCGATGAAAGTCGGCCATGTCGAAGTGTGGCACTTCAATCATGAACGCCACAAGAAGGTTCAGAATGGCGACGACAGGGGCATAGTAGTAAAGACCGACCATGGCATCCATCTTCAAGCCCTCCCCGTTAAGCATGACCTGCGTCATAACAACTCTCACAGCCTCAAATGCAAGTCCACCCATCTGGAAGATAAAGCCAATCACAGAAAACTCGATCATGCCAGCGCTTGCGACTGCAACGCCCATAGCAATGACAAGAATATTGGCAATCTTTCCGATAGTTGGATCCATGACACCGAATAGCCATGAGACAATCATGACTGAAACAGGCGAAGCTGCCTTTAGCATCTGGATGACCGCCACTGACAAGTACAAATAGACAAAATTGGAGGCAACCAGAGACCCGGACGATACAATGCCAATAGGCAGAACCGTGGTGAGGTAGAAGTCCCAACTGTTTGGAAGTTCATGACGGCTGTCGAGGTAAGTTGTTGTACGGGCCAGGATTTGTGTGACGACAGTGGCAAAAACGAGATGCCATGTTACTAGCAGGATGGCTGTCAATACTATTGTTAGCACATTGTTCTATTTGTGTCAGTGACAAGAGGTGGAATTACGGTATTCTGAAGGATTGTTAGTTTCAAGTTCCTCAGATATTAAAGACAGGCAGACATACTGAACCCTGCTGTGTCAAGGAGCCATTTGTTGAATAGAATTGTGATATTCGATGAAACAATCCAGGCGCTATCAAAGTTAGTATTTGTTTAGTTGTTGAATATGATTGAAGTCTCTCACACCATGTACAGACCAACCTGGAGTGAGGATGGTTTGGCCCTCTGTGCGAGGCCTTGCGACGATACTGGCAAGGGAGTGTATGACACCATCTCGATTTGGGTTCAATCGGCTGGCGTGAAAGTGAAGAAAAACCAAAACAACAAGGAGAGATACAAAGAAACGGATGCGAAAGAGTCGGGATAAATTAGAAAGAACTTGACAAGGTATAGTGGAATAAAACCAAAACTGTCAGCATCGAAACAAAACGTCAGAATATTCCATCATCTTCAAGCTATCTCAGGGGAAAGACAAATAAAGCAAAGCCAGCACTTCGATATTTTGCCCCTGTCCCCTGTTCTAGATTCATCTAGACCGTAGGTCATTTCCTGAAAAAGTGCTGTGAAAAATTTAAGATCGTGACGAAGATAAGGTTTCAACACCTACCACCTCCCCCTGCACTGACTCATGGGGTTCAATAGTGTACATGAATTACCAACAACTATTCACCTTGGGCAAATAGTCTTTATTTAGTAAAACCTCGGCTCTTCATCTTCATCCGGTTTTTTATTTTACAAACAAGCATCTCGACCGATGATGGTGACGGCTGAAAAGGCGGATGGCCCCACGATATATCACGGCTAGTACAGGCTAGGAAAGCTTGGTTTTTTAGTAACTCTTTAGCATGTAAACTACTCACGCAAGCCAATTAACGATAATAAGCGATGGATCCATTCCTCGTGGACTCAAACGATAGTCTTCCAGTAGTCTCTCATAGTGCCAGCAAGCGTACCTGTTGGTACCAGACTGTTGGTAGTGCACTCATCAGTCCATAACCCACACACTAGGCATCATGTGGAAATGCAAAGTAAAGAAACTGTAGAAACTTAGTCGGCCACTCCTCCTGTCAGACCCACGAGTTGGTAGTATGATATGTTCAGCTGTAAACTTCCCCTGACTATTGCGTGGACCTTTGGAGCGAGGCCTGTCTCGCCTACTGTAGAGAGACTTTACTTCGGGTTTACACAACCGATTATCGTTAGCTTGGCTGTAAGAGAGAAGCTGAGATTTAGTGTCGCTACTACCGTAAACGCATTCACAAGCAGCTGTGGATCTGAACAACGCTAGAATAAGGGGTCTCCGAATTGACCTGAACGGAGCAATGGAAAAATAAGATGTGTCCCCCTTTTTCTAAGGCCGTAGTGGCCGCTTTGCAATGGTCGACGCAAATGAGGATCTAATATACAGAGAAGACCGACCTTGCCAGGTCCAACTTGACAACCATACCTATCATTCCACCGACGTTCAAGTGGCCACCCAATCTGTCACACCAACTTTCCGCAGTTACCTAAGTCTGCGACTACCGTCATTACTCCATAACAACACAAGATGGTTGGATCATACAGCGAAGATGGGTCAAGTACAATGTCTCGGCTGAGCAGCGAGGAAGAGATGAAACTTATGCCCGTCGAAACATTCTCCAATGCCCCAGCTTATCGGACCCACGACAGTCAAAACCCCAGAAAGAAGTGGACAATCCTGGCTATTTCTGTCGTGAGCTTCCTTCTCTTCCTAACTTTTGCTTCGATATATGGATCCGATGAAGTACCAAAGATAGAAGAGGAGGTTGAAGAGCCCCAATTTGCTGAGATTCGCAATATCTCGACATATCAGGAAGCGGAAAGGAGTTGTGGAAAACGGGACGAGGCCGCCAACATGACTATCTGGAACGATGTTGTCAACAAGACAAGCAACTTGACGGAGGACATGTTCACGTACGTTGACAAATGCTCAGCACTCCTACTGGCGCGCACGCTAACACAGCATAGAATTGCCATCCAAACCTACAAGCGACCGACCCAACTCAAGAAAACCATCCAACATCTCGTCGAAAACAAAGTACCCTCACTTTACGAAATCGTCGTCGTCTGGAACGAAATAAACATCGAGCCCCCATCGGACTTTATGAGTGAACACGGTGTTCTTGTTCGTTATCGCAGATCGGAGAAGAACAGTCTAAACCAGAAGTTCCTTCCTGATCCAGACTACAGGACCCAGGGAATCCTTCTCTCTGATGACGATTGGAACTACAATACGACCGGCGATCTTGAATATGCATTTCAACAATGGAGGCGTGCGGGCATGCACCGTCTTACGGGAGCTTTTGCGCGTTGTTGGACCCTGAACGAGGTTACCGAGACTCCCATGTACAGCTTCAACTGCAAGGGCCAGGACACCTACAGTATGATCCTGACAGGCATGGCTTTCACGCACATCTCGTACTTGGAGTATTACCACTCGGAGGATGAGATCATGACGAGCGTTCGCGAGTTTGTGGATGAGACTTTCAACTGCGAAGACATTGCACTTAACTTCGTCACTAGCATGTTAACTTGTGAGGGACCACTTCTAGTCCTTGGAAAAGACAAGTTGGACAACCAGCATGCTCGCTCTGGCATCAGCTCAAAACCTGGACACATTTTGAGGAGGAGTAAATGCTTGAAGAAGTTTGTGGATCTATTTGGATATATGCCATTGCACGAAGTGCAAGGCTATCTCAAAAGAGGCGTAATTTCAACCCAGTAAAACGACGATTGTAATTTAATATTAATAAAATCTAATACCCGTTTTTAACTACTCATTTCTGCTTGATTTCTTGCGCAAATTACCCCGCTGTGCCATCGCCCCAAGTCCCTGTTTATCATGTCAATAATGGAAGACGGTCCTACAGGCGGTATTGAGCGGCAGTATTTGTTTGTCTGAGGATGTGATGCAACCCAACACCACTAGGTTATTCCTACCTTGATCTCTCTATCACAACTATATCCATAGCTCTATTGCGAAACTACACATAGGGAAGATTAACACCCCGACAGTCAAGGTATGAGGTCAATTGTTCGATCTTCTCAGCTAACTCATGGCGTCTCATGTCAATGTTTTAGTGCTTTAGAAATGTCTGACCATTCACCCCCTCCACCACCACCAGCTCCTCCGTTACCACCTTCGATCCACAAAAGTCAATCGAAGGAATCTTCATTTATGTTGAAAGTGAGAGGAGCGTCAGAGGACTGGTTTTACCAAGCTCCCAAACCGCCAGCCCAAACTGACCTCTTTGAGCCCCCAGTAGGACCCTACTTCGTGTATGGAACATTGATGGATCCAAGAATGCTAGCCGATATCCTTGGACTAGACAAAGAGCCTGAGCTACGGGCCGCCAAAATCGAAGGTTACTCACGAAAACTTTGGGGGCAATATCCTGCTATACAAGACGGACCGCAAGGTGCAGAGGTTGGCGGTCGCGTCTATAATGTGCAGTCCGTTGCCCATGCAAAGAGGCTTGCAGAGTATGAAACAAATAGCTACAAACCTGCACCATGCCTTATTCAGTATACCGATGGTCGGGAACCGTCGGAGGACTTTGGCCATGTATTCCTGTTCGTCGGTAACCCCCGAGATTTATGTGACGGGGAATTTGATCTGGAACAATGGCTCAAGCGGATGGATCGACAGCCAGCTTCATGAAGTAGCTCGCTGCAGGTGAAAGTTGCAATTTATCATTCAATAAATACGAGCTTGTTATGTGTTGTGTGGACGCCTGTGCTTCTGTGAATTAATTGGAGTTGTTGGATTTTCCTACTGGTTGACAGCCAGCATGAACTCGTAGTCTAGATCTCAAGACAGTTATTGATGCATTCTTGGCAAATAGTTCGGTGCCGGAAAGCACATTGTGAGTCAAAGACATCCAGCCCGTAGTGATCACTATGTGTACCAGTGCCTGGGAACCGGATTTGTGACTTCATGGAGCTCCGAGCCAAAACTCAGATGTTCGACTATATCATCCGGATTGCTCAGATTGGTGTGTTTCTCTTTCCAGGAGGCCGGTGTCTTGAATACACCCCCATCGGACTGGGCTTAGTGCAACCTCGCGTAGAAAACTCTCTCCATCCAGTGTTGGACCATCTTCAGGATGGGTCAGATCTCCAGACAACCCTGGTTTGATTCCCCAACCACTGCTATCCGCCGATCGTAGTAGTTCCTGCCTTTCATCAAGTTCTTGTCTGTCACTAGCCAAACAAATAGCACCCTCGCTTTCTTCCACTGCCACTGACTGATCACTTCGCAGAGTTATTTCTTGAAGTTGAAACCCAATATTGTCTTCTGGGATTGGGACGTGACATGCCGCCGAGATTACTGCTGAACTCGCTCCTGAAAGTGTCATTGAGGTCTTCAGCTTTCTGTGTCTTAACAAGGTAGGGACAACGGGAAGAATGATGGTAGATATAAGGAGTACCAATATTGTCGGAGTTGAGTATCCTACACCGACATAAGCGTCCTTGCTTAGCCCTGTACCTAAATCATCCGTGTTGAGACTCGATGATTTGGTAGCCAGCTGGCGTAGTTCATAATAGTCTATGTATGACAGACGTTAGGAGCCGGAATAGCCAACACGAATATAAGATCCACTTACCTCCCTCCGCAACAAACACGTAGATAGCATTAGAGACGAGCCAGTGCATCAATGTGCTGACAATCATCAAGGGAATGCTGTAACGATATGGCAGTTGTAACCTGTATGTCGATTGCTGTTGACCCTTGGGCTGGGATACCCTGAGCGGTTTGAAGGCTCCGCCGTACGAATTCCATTCCTTCTCAGTGCAGAGATAAGTAAACATGTTGTTGTATATGAAGTAAGTGATTGATAGAAGAAGTTACGGTAAATTGGCCCTGAGAACAAAGTCGATAACCTTGCTCGTTGATGCTTCCGCGGCTGATAATATTTCGTTGCTCATGCTTTTGGTAAAGCTTGATCCAGTGATGGGGGTATTCATTTGGGCAGCAATAAACCCAGCAGCAAGCAAGAGAATATTCAAGTACAGCACTCCATAGCTTCTCGTCCAGGTTTCACGTTGTATAGCAGATGTCCAATTTTGACGCAATGGTGGAGCTGTCATAGCACATGCGTGACCAACCCCCTCGTACTCCTCAACGTCCCTGTCAAGAAGGCACCTGTCAACTGTGTTGTCGTCTGGAAATTGAATAAAAGACTCGATAGCATCTCCCAAAACTGCGAGAGGCTTCTCATCGGGCAATATGACTAGGATGGCCACGGCAAGAAACCCCTTGACCGCAATTGAAACGACGACGATAAGAAGTAGTTGGTTAGAGATGCCAACTTTGCAGTTCTGCAAGACTGATTTAGCCAAACAGTACTTGAGTGTGAGATCTCTCGCAGATTCGTTCGCAAGACCAGGCCAACTTGCATCTATGCTTGTGTTTGTGAAGAAGCTCAGTGTGTAAGTCGAAGGGACTTCTCCAGGCCGTCTTGAATTTGAAGTAATATTCCCTGTCCCCACTGCCTTGCCACAGGTCTGGTTACATCCACCTGCTCGGCTTTGCGCAGGACTCACACTCGTTTTGCAATCGGCAGCAAACCGGAGAGAATTGACTTCCTCAAGAGGCATCCGTTGATTCCAGTAAGACTTATCTTTATCGGACTTGAATGACTGAAGGAGCTCATCTCTTGTCCAGCCAAGGGTTTCATTTTCGGCCGTCAAAGACATGTTTTGAGACTCAACCACCATCACCACGTCTCTAAAACCAATACGTGGATTGCAATCAACATATTGAGAGACACAATCGCTAACACCCAACCTTTTCCAATATTTGGCCTCCCGGGAGGCATTTTGGATCTTCTCAAATGTGCTGCTGGATAAATTGAAGTAGTCGTCCAGATTTCCCGGCGATCCATATCCTTCCAACTTTTGGCCAGACTGAGGAGGCCACAGCGCAGCCCCCGACCCGCGAAACTTTACACCCTGGACAAACCCGTCAGAGGCGATAGTGAGGTGCCAATCGGTACCCAGGTACTCCGTAGAAAATATGGCACTATTAAAGAAAAGATGCAGTGGAAAAGAACTGATAAAGAACAATATCCAACATAAAAACTTAATCTTTGAGGTCCAGAAGACATTTCGCAATGATTGAACACCAATCTTGAGGGCTCAATTATCTTTGTGTGCCTTATCAACCTCAGACCTTGTTGGGGAGCTAAGGATCTGCATGAAGAAATTGGACGAGGCGAGTACACCGGTCGAGAAGGCGTTGAGCAGTAGATGCAGCCAAGTGTTGATAGACTTGCTTGTCTTGCAGTCGCCTTCGAAGAAAATGAATTGTGCACTGATACCTCCAAGTTTTTGGCTAGTACCTGCAGGTTGTTGAGTACCAACGATGACGAGGATTGCACCGAATAATGTAATCAGAAAGACAGCGATGATGTTGAAAGTGGCAACGACCCGCCAACCGGTACCAAGTTTCTTGCACGGCATATTGAAGATGTGATTATGCCTGAGATGGGTTTGATTGCTGAATTTGGAATCTGTCGGCTGCGTATGTATATATACAATCTGATCTAAATATAGACAGAGGCGGCTTGACACTACTGTGTTACTTTGCTGTGCAGGCAGTCGCGAGGCTCTGAGTTAAGGCTTGGGATTGGTTGTACTTGTCGCAGGATCAGCAATGAGCTGAAAGCCAACGCTCTAAGTATAGTACTAGGCTGGGAGATCAAAGTGATAATCACATTAGCCACAAAAATGATGACGGATTGATGTCTATCTTCTAACTTCTCACACGTGCTATACTTATTGAGGATGTTTGGGTAGTTATGTCTGTCCGCAAGAACAAACTATGATGACAGTGAGAGGGAAGAGTTGTTTTGAGAGAGATTGACATCGACCGACAGTCTGCAATTGCATTGACCTCTCTACATCAGCGCTAACACACGTCTTGTACTAAGCATGCGCCTGAATGTTGTGTAACAGCCTTGGAGGAGTCGCAACGAAAAGTGACTGGTATAACGCCACCTTTGGATCGTGTCTTGGCATGCGGGCAAGAGAAAACATCAGAGGAATAATGCTGAAATATTTATATGCTGGACAGTATACATTGTGCTGAGTCCCAGTTATTTACTACCTGCCTGTTCATACATAGAACGTCTTATACTTTGTCAGCTTTACCATGTTCAAATAACCCGGCCAAGATTTATTACTATCACGATGCTCATTTGGGATGGCAAGCCCTACCTATAGCCCCACTGAGTCCTCCAAAGATGTCATAAGCATATCAGCTACGTATTGACTGACTTGTGGACCCGATGAGACTCTGTACGGCCAAGATACAGATTACAGTTATGGACAAGGGATGGACAAACAATATTAAAGAAAACGTTATTCTTGAAATTCTTCGGAAGCGAACTACCTGCAGTGGACTACAAATAGATATAGCAGAGTGGCGAGCCACTCAGAGTGTTGAGTGCATCACCGATGGTAATCTCTGGAGAATTGACTCCCATGTTCAAGGGATCAGACTTGAGAGCGTCTCTGCTGGGAGGCATATTACCAATAGTTATGGTTCCTGCAATATCGTTGGCCTGCTTGGGGTAAAGCGCTTGCCAAATCCAGTAAACTCGATCCACCATAGAATGATGAAGGAAAAAGTTGGGGTCGTTCGGTGAGGAGTACAGATCAGAGCTGTCACCACCCATCGTGTAATGACCAGCTCCGTGTAAACCTAGGAACCCGTCTGGAAACCTTCCTTGAAACTCGGTCTGCATGATATCGATGTTACGTGAAGCAACGCCGAGGGTAACGTTATGAAGATTTGGGTAAGTTAACCACTGATCTACAGCGTAACGTGTGAGGTCGCGACGGAGACAACGGGGGTTGTACTCGAGAGGTGTCGTGGTTGCTTCCATCCCGTCCATACTGGGGGCAGGGGGGCCAAGGTTCGCAACAGCACCAGCGAAGGGGCCGGATTTAATGCAACCGCCACCGTTGCCACTAGGGAGGAGAATGGTTCCTCTTCCACCAGAAGATCCATTGTGCTTGAAGAATTCTCCGTCGCCGCCCATGCTGGTGTCTGAGCCATCAAATACAGGGTCAACAGCAAAGTCACGAGTCTCGAACCAGTTCCAGTACTACTATTGTTAGTGAACTTGAGACTTCCATCATTGGTAGTTGCAGATGTACTTACAGGTTGGGTACCCTTGTAGCCGCATTCATCTTGAAGAGTCTTCTCGTATGCCCAAGTGAAGTATCGATGCCAGGTGAAGAAGTTGCCCTGGAATGCTCGTTAGATATAAAGTCATTCCATACCAGTGCGATGTGTACATACTGTTCCGTGGATGCTCCTAGTTTGGTTGATATGGACAGCTACAAAGTCGTCATATCTAGTGCGGGCACCGGGTGCGAAGGCTGGATCAGCTTTGGAAGGCTTCTCGCGTAGGCACAGGACAGCCTTGATGTAAGCCTTCTTCTCCTTCTTAGATAGGGCTCTCCTTCAGTTTCCTCTTATTAGTTCAATGACTGACACAAGACTGCTGGCAATAGGCTTACCAGTCGCGACGCACAGCGGCGTTTGCGAGTGTGCATTTCTTAGCGGTGGATCGTTCGGTGGATTGAGCAAAGGTACTTTCAAGCGCATTTATCGCTTGTCGGTTGAGGTTCTGCATGAGTTCAACTGCAGATGCCTCAGCAGGTGCAGCCGCAACCAGCGACGAGGCGCCAAGGGCGATTGCTAGTGTCTGGAAACCGATGTACATAGCTGGACCGTTTGATGAAACTGCTAGTTGACTTGAGAGTTCTCAACAATGGACAGTTGAATAGAAAATGGGAAGATGACACATTAAATAGCATTCATTTGGCAAAGAGTATCTGCAAGAGCCCTACAGACTCCCTGTCGCTGCCAAGTCGGAGTCATCTCTGGAAATAGCGTAGCGTCGAAATACGTCGTTCATTATTGGCGGAAGTCGGTGAAGCTCGGTGCCATACGCAAGGGTATCGACGTGGTAAAGACTGAAGAATAAGCCTCCTTCCCTAAAATGGACCAGTTCTTACGAGGTACAGGCCGACATTATGCTTTCCGGAGTTATATTTTTGCTTGGCTACGAGGCACAGATTTAGGCAAATAATGGCCTTCCTATTATTGCATGATAATAACCAGAGCCGCAGGTCATGAGCAAAGATTTTCCAGTGTTGACAGTACCCTGTGAGCTAAGATTAAGTCAAGTATGGTACTGGATGCATAACGTGGACAAACGATACAGGGTTCCCAAGTGCACCCGAACACTTGGCGGCGGAGAGCATACGGGATAAAATTAGCAGGTTATCTTATCCTCCTTAGACTGGGCTTCTTAGGTTATTTCTTTTTTTATATATTATAAGATTTATAAGGTATAAGTTTCTACTACTAAGTAAAGAAAAGGTAAATACTAGCTAAGCTATAGTTTATTTTAAAAGATTAATAAGATAGAATTTCTATAGCTAGAGTTTATAATACTAATTAATATAGTATTATAATAAAGAAGTAAAAAAGAATAATAAAAATACTATTATATAAAAGTTTATTAAGAAATTTTATAAATTAATATATTTTTTAAATTTTCTTTTTAACTTTTAATTAAAGCTTAAGCCTTTTTAAGTTTCTCTATATTATTAGTTATATTTATATAGATTTAGAAATATTTATAAACTATTTATTAAAGTTCCTTATTTAATTTAAATTTTTTTATATAAATAATAGCTACTACTTAAAATAATAAACTCTATTATAAAGGTAATTAATAAAGAAGATTCTTTTTAATTATATATATAGTAGTAAATTCTTTCTCTTATAACTCTTAATTAATTATTAAGTCTATTATATATTAAAGACCTTTTATTATTACTATTTATTACTTAATTAATTTATTAAGATTTAAGCTACTTTAAAGAGGAGTTAATATAAATAAAAGGAAAATAAAAGAGATACTTATAATTAGTCTATTTTAGTCCCTTATAATCTTTATTACTAACTGCTTTTATAAGCCTTATATAATAATATAGGTATAAGGTAAAAGGGGTTAATAGGTAACTTAAATAGATAACTTAAAAGTTAAATTTATAGAAAAGTTAAAATAAAGAAGACTTAAAACTAAAGGCTATTTTAATACTATATTAATTAAATTATATAACACTTAAATATAATATATCTTTATGCAATTTATTTAATATTATTAACTATATTTTTAACTTAAGTAGCCCTTTATAGACTTATAAGGTAGTAAGGAGTACTTTTAATATATAATATATTAAGCTAACTTAGCTTATAATTAAAATACTTACTTTTTATTATAACTTTTAATTTAATAATTAAACTACTATAGCTTATACTTATAAGGATATAAAGTATTCTATTAAGGATATTATTACTATTTTAAATAAATAGCTAGCTTCTATTTAGTAATTATTTAATCTTATTAATATAATAATTAAACTAAAAGGGGTTATATTAAGTATAACCTTATCTATAAAATATAATATTACTTTAGCTATATTTAGCTATATAGTCTTATACCTTTTTAACTTAAGCTATTAAAAATAGCTTTTATAGGGAAAAGAGTATTTATAAGATTTTCTTTATAAGTTATATTATAATAATAATTATAAGCTAAAGGGGAATTTAAGCTACTTTTAATATATATTAATAGAAGAAAGGTTTTATATTAATTTAAGCTATTATAAGGAATAGCTAATAGAGTTAAAGTTAACTATAATAATAGTAATAATTTTTAAGTTTTATAAATAATAAATATAAAGAAATATTATATAACATAGTTAATAAGTAAGTAGACTAGATAAGTAAGTAGACTAGATAAGTAAGTAGATTAAAATTCTTAACCTTCTTTATTATCTAGATAATAAGATTCCTATAATC